>NW_010534030.1:23890-64367 GCF_000687285.1 Phaethon lepturus | reverse complement strand
GCGGGAGGCGCGAGGGGTTTCAGGGCCGTGGGTTGCCGCCTGCCGCTCTCGGTGCAAGGAGGAAGGATCCAGGCGGCGGCAGGCTGCACGGTGGTCGTTTCGAGGTGGCACGGAAGCCTTCGGCTGTAGATCTGTTTTAATTTCTCTTCCTCCTTCGCTGTTGTAGCCTTGATCGTGACAGGCGGAGCTCTGAGAGTTTCCGAAAGCGGCCGGTGCTGGGCCTACCCCTGAGCTTGGCTCGGTGGGCTCTTTAGAAGATCGGCGTGGTTGTGACTTAGCCAAAGAAAACAACCGGTAAACAGTGAGCTGTAGTGAATAATCCGGTGACATAACCTTCCTGGAGACCACATGGAAGAAATGCTTCTCAATGCTGTCCTCCAGCTAAGAACGTGTTGCCCAGTAAAATGGAGTGGCTTATTTCAAAACTAGAAATAGCAACAGTTGGCTGTTTTGACAGATGCTGTATTGTTAGAAATAGCTCTTTTGCAGTAGCTCTCAAACTCGGAGTAGTACCATGCCCTCTGTATACAGTAAGGTTAGTGAGAAGTCTTAGTTTAATTTCAACAAACCACAAACAATTTGGACTGTATTTACAACTGAAGTGAGATAATACTAAAAAATACAAAACCAGGCACTACTTCTGTTGACATGTTACGAGCTTAGACTGTCTGTTTCTGAATCCCACTTGTTAGAAGGAAGCATGACTTCTGTCCTCAGCGGCACTTTTTTTTTAGGCGGGTCACAAAACAGGTATGACACCTGTCAAGTCATTCTTTGTGCACGCAACTTAAGTGTTTCCTGTTTCTAAGGTAACTACATTGGCATTGACTAAAACTATATATGTAGGGCAAGTCCAGGTAGGGTGACTGTCGTATAAACAGGAAACAAAATTAGCTGGTAATAGATTTGTTTGTCGTTTCTGGACGTGTTACTGTCTTGGTTTTTCTGCCCTTATGCTTTTAAAATTTGTTGTTAACTGTTGATGCTATTGGCCTGGTCTCTCCAAACCAAACTCAATAGCAAACTTGCTGTGTACCTGTCTCTCGTCTGTAGAGGAATACTATTTCTCCTTCTAGCGCAGGACTCCTAGATATTTAATTCATTTTAATTTATGCTGAAATGGCTACTCTTGATCTTCAGTTGAATTAAGTGGAAGGGAAACTGTGCAAATATAACTTAGGAAGAGTGGACAGCGATGTTTTGTGACCCTGTGATGGGTCATTGCTAAATAGTGTTGGGATTTCTTATCACTGAGGATCATGGTGGAGGGCAATCACTATTTTAGCCAGATTTGTCTTTTGTTCTCGTAACTGTCCTTGCTATTACGAATACTGCAGTTCTCCTTTGACTTTTGAAATAGCATTTAACTGTTCTAAAATACCTTTTGGACAGGAAGACAGCACAAAGCCTTTGAGAACAGGTCCCTAAATTTCCTTAACTTCCCTCCAGTGGAAACTTTATCCTGCAGTGTTTGGCTGAAGGGAAAGGAGGAAGTGAGAGTTTCTTGGTGTTTTTTTGTAAATAATCCTAGCTGAGATGTGAAAATGCCTGAAGAGGCTATGTCATGTTTGATGCATGCCTGATACATTTGAGGTAGGTTCCAAGCCTGAAACTTCACTGGCCTTAATGTATGAGAACAAACATCTGTGGTAAGTTCAGCCACTCTCTGTAAACTTAAGTTACTGTGTCTAATCAGCATCGTGCCTTCCAGTTGACTGGAATTGTGTGCAGTTTTCCAGTATGTGGAAAGTTCAGGTGGCTTTTCTACATGTAACCACTGAAATTTGAACTGGTATGATTCAAAACCCTTTTCCCCCTTGGAGCGCTTCTCGTGTGGGGCTTCCGAGAGGTGTGCTGCTCTTCTGCCTGTTCTGTCTGTGCTTGGTTTGAGAAGTGGGTAGGAGACCATGTTGCGAAGAACAGGTTTAGCAGCGGTGCTTCTAGCATGTTTTATATGATGTTTTTTGACAGGAGTTTAGAACCTAATCAGTGAACATGTTGCTGTTTCTGTCACTCGAGCTGTTTTATCCTCCACATGCAGGGCACGTGGCCTAAAATGTTTACAGCTCTTGAAACCCCATGGGAGTACTTCCCTCTGTAAAATACAAAAAAAATCCAAAGTTCGGCTTAAAGTAATTTTGAAATTACTTTCTTTGTAAGGCTGTTTCCAAATTTGTGGAAGACTTCAGGTTTGTCATCTTCAGCAGCAAGGCTTAGTTACTCCTAGTGATCTCCTTCAGGTTAGGAGAGAGTGTTTTTGTCAAACCCGCTGCTGGTTACGTATTGGCCCTCTCTATTCTGTGACTTTTGGATTCTTGCCTAAAATTGTATCGTATTTATTTTTTAATAAGCCAACAGAACGCTGCTGTTTGAATCTACTAAATAGAATCTACTAAAATAGATGCCAAATTTTTTTTTTGCTGATGGCCAGTTGATTTCCTTAGAAAGCATTGAGGCTATCTAATACGGCAGACTTCAGTAAATATGTAAAAATCAGCTGTGTTGCACAATACAAAATGGTAATCTTTTAAGATCTCCTGAGTCCTTTGTGTGGTATCTTAATCCACTACTGTATCATAGGAACTATAATGGAAAGTAGCTAATTTTCAGAGCAAGGTTAAGGGTTTTTTTTTTTTGTAAACTCCTTCTGACTGAGGCCTGAACTTTCTGAACCTGTAAAGATGGCAGGCTTGCCCCATGGAAGGCTTCTTGAATTGTTGAGGCCAATGTAGGGAGATTCGTTCCCGCTAAGAATATATGCATCTAAAAATAAAGTCTGCTTTGCATAGCATTCATAGCTTGCTTAATCAGTGCTGTAGAAATTGAATTTTAGCCTTGCATTGAATGACCAGAGAGGTACCTGTGTACTTCTGCTTTCCGGGCAGGGCTCCCTTAATTACTCTGATTTTACGTACTATTTTAAATTAGGTTGCACCATTTGAAAGTCTGAAATACTGTTAGTCGGGTGAGAGCTGTCAGGTTTTTTCTGTATATCAGGATACATACTGTGCAAACCATATATTTAGGACAGAAATAGGAAGCTGCTTCCTTCAGCTATTGTGTTCTGTCCTTGAGTCACATGCGGTGTCTGCTCAGGCTCTTGTTGTGCTTCCTTGAAAGGGAGAATCCCATTTTGACTCCAGCTTGGGGTTCTCCGGTGGCACTGCCAGATTTTAGAGTGAGAAAGTGGCAAAGTTTGTTGTGCTTCTAGGCAGTTGGCCTGTAGGGATGGTAGTCCCTGCTTTTCTTGGGAGAAAACAGTGATGCTAACAGCAGGGTGGGATGCTCAGTGTCAGTGCTCTGCATGGTATTGTGTGGTGGCAGGGAGGATCAGAGTTATGTCTGAGCCCAACTCAAGAGTTCCAATACCTAAAAGCTTGATTTTTGGGTGGACTAGGTGTGATTGCTGTGCTCTTTGTATTGATCTGTTCCTCAGAACAACACCCAGAGAAATGTGGGTTTTCTTTCTAGGGGCCTGAAAGGCAAAATCCAAAACTTCTGTTACTGCCTTACAAGTGACGGAGTCAGAATTTTGGTTTGGATCCTGCTCTTGAGTTCTTGGATCCCGAGTTCAACCAGCCCTTGAGTTCTTCAGGCTGGTTGCTGAAATCTGGTGCTCTCACAGCGACTGAATTCTTCTGAGTAGCTGCTTGTGGTGGCTTTTGTAGGTGTCAGTACTGGGGCATGGTGGTCTGTCGGCTTGATTTTTAACAACCTTCTTTTTCAGAAGATTTATGTTGTTGCATCACATTACACATTGCCAGTAAGAACTGCTTGGAAAATGTGTACTTGTCATGCCCAGTGGCAATTTCTGGATTATTCAAAAAGCAAAAGTGAGTTACTTGGTGGGGGGGGACGGACAAAACAACAATCAGGTACTGTGCTACTGAGAAATCCTGATAACTACTGTGCCTATTCCCCTTCCTACAAAGGTGTTTCACAGTCAGTGGGCTTTTAAATCTGTAAATGAAGGTAATGAATTCTAGCTTGTCAGATGTACAGAAAAGAAAAATTGGAAGTTTTCTGTAATTCTTCTTGCTGCAGTTTTAAACACGCTCTGAAATTCTTTCATAGCACAACTGTGCAATGACAAATTCTTGTCACTGAAGAATGCTTCCAATTATTACTGCTTGAAAATTTCTTTTTCACAAAGTTTTTTGTGTAAGTAGGCTCTTACATAACTCCTAGGAGTATGTCAAGTCTTCCGTGGCATAATGAGAGTCTGGAAGTCAGTTGGTAGTTTGACTTTCCTTACAAATAGTTTACCCACGTTTTTATTTAATCTAATAAACTTTTCCCAAAGAGCAGAATGGTCTTCATCGCCTGTGATAGGATTTGTTGCTCCTGGTGTTTTTGGTGCCTGTGGAGGACAAAGAGGAGAGTAAGTTTCCCCCCCAAATAATTGGGTGTAAACTTGCTAGTCCTGCTGAGAGATGGCTTGCTGCCTCTACCACTGAGGAGGTTATCACCTGTGTGGGTTCTTTCCTGTATGGTGGGAGAAAAATGTTTTAAAGTGTAGGCAGATGCTAAATAAGCTGTAGTTCTAAGTCTAAGTGGGTGAGAACCTTTGTATAAAGGGAGAGGGGGAAAGATTTTTCTAGTTCTACCCAGCACATCCTTTTCAGCCTGCCTCTGTACTTGCTCCCGTTTAATTCTTGCGGAAGGATGGCCAGCATGTCGAACCATGCTGCTGCAGGGGTTGCTTTCTGAACTGATTTGTCCGAAGTGTTATACATGCCAAATTAACACATCACCTGTGCAGTCAATCTCAATGATGAGCCAGAAATCGTGTACATTGGTTTTGGCCATATAGCCAAGATGGTAAAGCAGTAGTTTTTATTCTGAAAAAGGCATCTTCAGACTCCTGGCACGGAGCCTAGTGACCTTTGTGTTTTGATCAAGCAGAACTTCAAAACAGTGACTCTCCAGCTTGATTCCACCTCTGATAAATTACAGAGCTGCTTCTCAGAGCTGCTTACGGCTTCCTTTGAGACTCCTCAAACTGCTGGTTATGCATGACTTGCTTTGGGATGCAGTTTTATCACATTGGCAATCTGTAATTTAACAGACGAGATGTCAAGTGCCAAGTTTTGTGTTGTCATAGAAATTTATTAAGCTGGCAAGCTCTGCTGTTGTAGCTCACTGGAAAGCTGTTTCAGTATAAGCCAAATGTTGTTAGGGTTAGCTTATTGCAGTTCTTTGTGTGTTGCTCATTCACAATTGCTTGTTTTGGTGTGTATGGTTGAGTGCAATACTGCTTTGATGGTAGTGAGGCAAAATATTGCAGAGATGGTGAAAAAGCACTTTTTTTTTGGTATAAACTTGTGATTGATGCTTTCAGTGATTCTGACCTCTGATTGTTGCTGTGTGGTATCTAATTCATTATGCATCTCGTTTTCTTCCTTCTCACAGTGCTTGCAAGGGTAGTCGTTCTTCTGACTGAGCTGTTTGCTAGCTCTTTCAGCCTGGCAAAACGCAGAAATGAATAAATGTAGTTGGGTAGTGTGAAAACAACTAAGCTTGTGTTGTGAAAACTTAACTATGTCCACAAGGAAGAAGTACTATTATGTCCAATGGTTTATGTAAGTTAAGCTACCAAACTTGTCTATATTATCAATTTCTTTGTTAAACTTTAGTTTTCTTGTTTGCTAAACTAGCTTGTAAGCAAAAATATAAAAGAAAAAGCTCTGAGGCATAATGCTGAATTCTTCTGGGGTTTAACTTTCTACCCAATCGTGTTCTGGTGGAAGTAGAAAATACAGAGAAACCACTAACTGCTTTTTGCACCATATAAACTGCTTAATTTTTTTAATGAAAAGCCCACAACCTAAAAAACTGCTAAAATTGACTGGTTCCATGACAAGATAACAGCAGTGTCTAGAATGTAGCTGTGAAGTTGCTGCAGAACTTGAATCTAATGAAATATTGTCTTCCAGGTGCCATGTTTCAGAACAGAGGAAGACAACTGAGAAAGAAGAGCTGAAGAAAGTAACACAGAACCAGATACAGGCTAATTGGGGGAAAAAAATTAACCTGTCTCTGAGGTGACTAAAGGGGAATAATGGTGATTTTGCGCCGGGCTCGGCCGCCTGCTTCCGCCCCAACCAGCAATGAATCTTGACTCGCTCTCGCTGGCCTTGTCTCAAATCAGCTACCTGGTGGACAATTTAACCAAGAAAAACTACCGAGCCAGCCAGCAGGAAATACAGCATGTAAGTAAGCTAATGATGCTAAAAAAGAAATTCTGGAGAGGAAAAAATGGGACTGTCAAATGAAGTTTCTCTTCCCGTTTGAATTGTGCTCCTCAGTGCTCTCATGTGCTTTACTGTGTACTGTTTTCTGCGGAGCTGAGAACTGCAACTGGCGTTGCTGATATTCCTGTTGACTTCATCTCTCAGGTCATGGAATATGGCAGCTCAGAGCCAAGACCAGTATTAAGTTTGTAGTTGAATATTAGGATTAACTGCAGCTCTTGGAGTGTGGTATGCAAAGCTTTCCTAACACCTTCAGGTTAAGTCTTTCAACTTTTGGACACTCCATAGAACACTGGTTGGGAGGGGGAGGAGAGGGGTTTTTTTAGTAGTAGTTTTTAGGAGAACTACATTTATTTTTCAGAGTTGTTGCACTGAAAGGTGAGTTCATGGTTACTTACATCTGAACACTTTCACTTACCTTGGATGGAAGTGTTTTATTTCTATCATGATATGTGGCTTGGTGGTGAAACCAAGCTGACTTTCTTGACCCTGGGTTTGCAGAAGGCAGGCAGAGTAACTGTAGATTGAAACTCTAAGATCTGGGCAAAAATCCTGGTTTAACTGACCCTCTTAAAAATAGCTCTGCCTAGCAGGATGGACTGAAAAGCATTATCTGCAGGGGAGTGCTAGGAGGAAGTGAATGTTACTGAGCCAGTTTTAGAAACTGGTTTAGTTCAGTTCCCAGTAGACAGCTGGGCAAGCTAATTTTTTTTTTTACCCTAGTGCAGTCCTGCAGTGACTTGAATCAGATTAGGAGGCCAGAGGGCTTAGGCAGAGTGACTTTCTGGTAACAGCTGACTTCAAAAGTGCATTCATTGCATTGAGGTGAGGGTGTGATTTCAGCAGTATTCACTGCGTGATCTCGTAAGCCATGAAATGGAATATGTTTCTTGTAACTTTTGTGAAGTTTCCATGTTTTTTCAACTTCAGTGCTTGCAGGGGGCTCATCTGAGATCATGCTGTCCTTGCGATCGCTATTGGTTTCAACATGATTTTTGCAGCAAGGTGTGACTGAGGCATGACTTGCAGATTTGTCATGAACGCTTACGTAAAGGATGATAAACATTTCTTTGATTTGGGAGAAGATACGGTTGATCTGCTCTTCAGTTGGAATATAGATCTCTAAAACAGGGACAGATTGTTCCTTATCCTTCACAGCAGGCCTCGGAATCACTGTGTTGAGAGACCGGAAACTGGTCTGTGGAGATGGCTGGTTTGTGTATGTTTGGTTATCAGACAGATCAAGGATTTCAAGACTAAATTCCTAAAATCTCCATGATGCCTTGTCTTTTGTTTTTTTTAAACTTCCTGGTCTTACTTTGCTTGTGCGGTTGCTAGTAAAATTTTTGCTTAGAGTTGAAGAGATAAGTGCATGCTTTAACTCTTTGTCTCAGTACACTGCTAGATGTAAATTTTTGGCATAATCCACTCAATTTTACAAAGCTTATATGTAAGCATGCAGAGTATGTGGAAAACCATACCTGGAGTTCTTGTCCCAACTGACCAAAATGACACTTGCATTTAAATGTACCACTCAGAGTGGCAAAACTTGAGGAACTAATTTCTGCTTAAACATGCTTTCAGTGGTCATTTAACATAGGTGAGGCTTTAAGACTGCTTTAAATATAGAATGTATGTTAAAAAAAACCCAAACAAACCTTTTACGCATTTGCCAGAGGCACATTCCACAGAATGGCTTCCTCTGAAATGATTTTTTTTGTGGTCTCCTTTTCCTGAAGTAGTGGTAAGGAGAGCCTGGTTGGAGAGGAAGGAAGGGTTTTACGGGCAGAGTCATCTCGGAAAGCAAAACTTTCTGGATTGAGAAAATCAGAGTTATTTTTGATCTAACCCTGTGTTTGCCTAAATAAAATCCAGCTTGTATGATAAATTCAAATAAGGGTGGGTCAAACTGTATCCTGAATGACAGACTGATTGAGGTGGAAAGAGACCTGTGGAGGTCACCTGGTCCAACCTCCTGCTCAAAGAGGGTCACCTAGAGCTGGTTACCCAGGAATGTCCAGACAGCTTTTGAGTATCTTCATAGATGGAGACCCCACAACCTCTCTAGGCAGCCGATGCTAGTGCTTGGTCACCCTCATGGTAAAAAAAAGTCAGTCTTTACAGATTATTTTATGATTGGGTACACTGTCTTGTAAATGTGTATGAAGGCTGCCAATACGATGTTTTCTTTCAGCTCTTTCTATAGGAAAACTAGCAATTCTCATTCCCTATTTCCTGGAAAAGCTTTTATGTGAATGTTGTTAGAGTTGAAAGATGCTGCACTGAACTTATAGCCTTCTCTTCCCCTCTTCCTCATATGTTAAACTTTCAAATTATTAATCATGTGAAGTCACTTTCATGCAAGGAAGGAAGAAATCTGGTTCTGATGCAGAGAGGTTGTGTTGATGGCCTCAGTATGTACAGTTTTCTTCTGTATCCATCTGATTTGATGAATTCATCTTGGTCATGGCACCAGATAGCTCCCTAAGAGTTTGCTCCAGCTTCATGCTGGTCTTGTTGCCATATCTAAATCTGTGTATTTAATTGGGATTGCCTAAAAGAACTGCCTGTTTTCCAAAGCCTGTGCTAACTAGTAGAACTTGTTGTCAATCGCTGTCAACACCTGGGGGTGTTGGTTGATGGACAGCTGCACATGAGCCAGCAGTGTGCCCAGGTGGCCAAGAAGGCCAACAGCATCCTGGCCTGTATCAGCATTAGTGTGGCCAGCAGGAGCCAGGCAGGGATTGTGCCTGTGTACTTGGCACTGGTGAGGCCGCACCTCAAATATGGTGTTCAGTGTTGGGCCCCTCACTACAAGAAGGATGTTGAGGTGCTGGAGTGTGTCCAGAGAAGGGCAATGAAGCCGGTGAGGGGTCTGGAGAACAAGTCTGATGAGGAACAGCTGAGGGAACATGGGCTGTTTAGCCTGGAGGAGGCTGAGGGGAGACCTTATCGCTCTCTACAACTACCTGAAAGGGGATTGTGGTGAGGTGGGTGTTGGTCTCTTCTCCCAAGTAACTAGTGATAGGATGAGAGGAAACAGCCTCAAGTTGCACCAGGGGAGGTTTAGATCAGATATTAAGAAAAATTTCTTCACCGAAAGGGTTGTCAAACGTTGGTACAGGCTGCCCGGGGGAAGTGGTTGAGTCACCATCCCTGGAGGTATTTAAAAGACACGTAGACGTGGTGCTCAGGGACATGGTTTAGTGGTGGACTTGGCAGTGCTGGGTTGGCGGTTGGATTTCATGATCTTAAAGGTCTTTTCCAACTTAAATGATTCTATGATTCAGTTTTGCTGCCTGATCTGAGCATCTTTCTACCTAATCATGGGGGGTAGCTGCCTTAAGACGGCGCTGTCAACATAACTGAAGTGGGCTGTTTACTCTGGACTGACATCTCACGAGTGTATATATTCTAGGCTCTGGTCAAGAAGCAGAGCTATATCCGACTCAGATGTTTCTTTCCAGCAGAAGAAAACTTGGCAGCCACTGGAATAAGCAGGCTGTGAAGGAAAGGGAAGTGTAATGTTAGATAATGGTAGAAGAATTGAGATGAGAGCAACCAGAAACAGCAGAGCCGGGGCGGACACAGCCAAAAGCAATGCTCTTTGTCTTTTTTGCACAAAGAAGCTACTGGCAAACAAGGATATTTATGAAGGGGTGAAGCAGTGGGCTTGGTGGAGGCAGGCAGAGCTGCTGGTTTGTACAGGCACGCGTTGTGTCTGTCCTGCAGCTAGGAAGGGGGAAACAATGGTAAAAACTTTGCCCATAGGTGAAGGCTGGATTTGATGTTAGCTGCTACTATTTGGACAAAAGAAACAAGCTACTGGTGATGAAGTGACTTCAAATTTCTGCCAGTATGAATTTTATTAAAAAGAAGTAATGCTGTCTGGTTAGGTGAGGTTTGAAGAAATTAATAAACACTGAAACAACCTGAAGGTACTTTAAACCACAAGCTGATGAGCTGGTCTATAGCCAGGAGTTAAACTTAAGGCAAATGATGGTGGATGCGAACAGAAATATAACAGTGTTGTTAAGATTTACTAATGAGTGATAGGTGTTGCAAATTAACAGACAGATCATCTATGTATGATTGAGGTATAGCATTCAGTTGAATGAATTCTAATGATAGATTATATCTCATAATGATGATTTATATCTGGGATAAATGCCTGCTACATAGGCATGGCACAGAGGTGTGTGCTGTCCCAAGGCTGTACTTGTGCGGAGTTATGCACTGTAGCTGGGGGAAGAATTGGGGAAAAGTGAGGCCATGTGAGGATTCTGGGCTGCTTTGGTGGCAGAGAAGCTTGAAATCATCCTCTAGGGGACTTGAAAACCCGTATTTACTTAGGTTTTTAAGAATACTGCCCATGAAATGCATGGCTTCTGTGTCAATGACTTGTATCTAGATTTTTTCTTTATCTCTTAGTTTATACTTTTTGTTTGCAAATAGAGTTAATGACTTTGTTTCTACGTTACTGATTAAAAAGGAACATTCGTAGCAATTTTGTTAAAACTGTAGATGATTTAACCACTATAAGTACTGTTGTATCCACAGTACTAAACACAGATCTTGCTCTGTAATGACCGTTTGCTACCAAGTTGTTTTTGATATTTTTTTTTCCAGATTGTGAATAGGCACGGTCCCGAGGCAGACAGGCATTTACTACGCTGTCTATTCTCGCACGTGGATTTCAGTGGCGATGGTAAAAGCAGTGGCAAAGATTTCCATCAGGTAAAGTTTGCACTGAGGGACCTGTGTATTAGTTTTGGTTGTTACAAAGCTGCAATAGGTTTTGATCCATTTTAAGTATAAAGGTTAGAGATAAATAGCTTCAAGTAAACTTTTTTTCTAGTATATGGCCTTTCAATTGCAAGTACCTTTTGCTAGTCCTCAAGTCGGAAGACAACAAATTGTTGGTATCTGACTCTTACAGTCCCTTGATCTGGAAAAATAGATAGTGTCAGTACAATTGCTCTTTGTGCCACGTGCAGTGCTCTATTTTGAAAGCCTCTATCTTTTAAAACTTTGTCCAAATCCACTAACTGCCGCTTCTGGTGCTGGCTATATCTCTTCTCAGGAGTGTTTTCATCCTTAAACAAGGCATCCTTTGCCACAGACTTTTTATCTGATAAACAGGAATTGAATATTCTTAGAGTGCCTATTGCAATCTGTGAGGGTGCTTACAGAAATGAAACACTGCACACATGGCGGAGAATGTTTAATCACTTAGTCTTAAAAAGCCCCCAACAAACTAAACTTGAAGAAAACTTGTATGAAAAGAAACTAGTTAATGAGAATTTGGGCACTTAAAAGGCTTAAGCACCTTATCTTTGTTTCGTTTTACTGCACTCGGTGAACAGTGGAAGTTTTGTTTTATTGTTCTGTTACAAAACGCGTGTTCAAGTTATCCTGTTCTTTTCAGACTCAATTTCTGATCCAGGAGTGTGCGTCGCTGATTACAAAACCAAACTTTATCTCGACGCTGTCCTACGCCATTGACAATCCATTGCACTATCAGAAGGTTTGTATGCTTCATGAAGGGGATCCCCATGTCACAAACGACAGTGAATTGGTTTGTAGGAACCAGCTGGTTTTCCCTTGTTTTTCCTTGTTTGGTTTTTTTTATGGCTAAGATTGGCTGTACCAAAGTCTTCAAAAATAGAGCTTGCCCAGAAGTTGTGGGTTTGTTTTTTTCTTAAACTGAGCAAGTTACTCAATTGCTCAGAATGACTGAAAACTAATTTTAAAGCTTAATCTAACTTTATCACTTTATGGCTTGTTTTTGGCAGCCAGAACCAAAATAAATCATCAGTTCTCCTGTTTCTTTCAGTGTGAAAGCCGTGATGGGCGTTTAATGGTGAAAGGGTGGGATATGCAGGAGAAACTTCTAGTCTAGACATATCCAAAAATAGTTCCAAAGGTGCTTTCTTCAGCCATATAAGCTTTGTGTTAATCTACAGCAGATTAGTTACTAATATTCCAGACCTGCAAATAGACTCTAGATAGCCTGCCACATTACAAATGGTACTAATCACGTAACAGCTTCCATTTAACTCTTCTTACCTGTTTCAGAGTCTAAAGCCTTCACCCCATTTATTTGCCCAATTGAGTAAAGTCATCAAATTAAGTAAAGTTCAAGAGGTAGGTGAATGTTTATTTCAAAAATATTAAAATATTTTTGGCTATGCTTGTTATAAAGGATGATGTCCCCTTACCATGATGTTTGTTCTTCTTTGCAGGTGATTTTTGGTCTCGCTTTACTGAACTCTTTCAGCTCAGATCTACGAGGTTTTGGTAAGTGAAGCTCCAAAGTACTGCAGCAGGGACACCTTTTCTGGTTTTAAGCAGTAGGCTTTCTAGATGGATAGATGTGTGCCTGCGTGACCTGAGTAATGCAAGACCTTGCAATCAGTAGTGCTATGGAAGTCTCACACAATTTTGAGAGGGGCAATAGATAGCACGGTCATCTTACAGGAACTTGGAGGTACCTTCTGTGAATGACTTGCTAGATAATGAATCAAATTGAGGTACTGTGAGATCTTACCTTTTAGTTGCTCATTAATATTTTAGTTCTGAGGTATGGGTTATGAGACTTTGATTTAAATCTGAACTGTTGTGGCTTGTAATAAACAAACATAGATTAAGAGAGTGGTACCTAGCTAAAGAGTCTTCCTATTAAAAAGACATTTCAGGTTTTGACTCTAGCCTCTTCTATTTTCAAAAGCTGCCCAGTTTATCAAACAGAAACTCCCAGATCTTTTGCGCTCTTACATTGACGCGGACGTCAGTGGAAATCAAGAAGGTGGCTTCCAAGATATTGCAATAGAGGTCCTGCACCTTCTCCTCTCCCATCTCCTTTTTGGGCAGAAGGGAGCCTTTGGGGTAGGACAGGAACAGATTGACGCTTTCCTCAAAACATTACGTAGAGGTAAGTGTGGGGGTGTTCCAGAAGCCTGACTAAATGCAAACATTGAAATGGATTTTTGTAACTTACTGTCAGTGCAGACTGCTGCTGAAATGGTGGGGAGCTTGGCAAGGTAGAATTCAGGAAATCTTCGTAACTAAACTGACAGAAGAATACCACTGTTCTGGTATCGGGTCATAATGCACTGTTTTTCTTTCAAAAAGCAGTAATGTGGTCTCATGTTTGGGTTTGTGTTTTTTTTTTAAAAGTTGTGTTCAATGAGCGTTAAGTAGGGGGTATTCAAGTCTGTGCTTGCTTGGTTGTGTGGGATGGTGTTTGTGGATTTAACTAAAGCAACTTGGTGCACTTTGGTGTAGTTGAAAAACTTGTATGTTCCTTACACTGGAAGGAGTTCATTACCATTTCACATAGGTGGTGCAGATCTGTGAGGAACACTAGCACAGTGAGGGAAACGGCTTTGAATAAAACTAATCCATCTCCTGGAAGCTACCGTGGTCCTTGTGTGATGGCAGGGGATGTTACCGACAGGCTGTGAGCTGGTAGTCTCTTCCGTTCTGAAAAAACAGTGCTTGCTGTAAGCCCATCAGAATAAGGAGGATTTGGCCTTGAAGCTGACTTAATTTAATTTAATTCAACCAATCCTTGGTTCTGCACAGACCTAGAGGAAGGCACCCGTTATACAAGAGCAAAATACTTGTTCTATTTACGTGTAACTTCTTAGTTTATACTTTAATGAAGATAAGTGTATTAGTTTCTGCAATTCCTCACGCTTTGCTTTGGGAAATTAGGAACTCTTCTCTGGAACAGCCCTGAAGGGTATGGAAGCATTATGCATCATCTTAAAGATGATGCATAAGGCATCAGGAAGGTGTCTTTGTAAGGTGTCTTTGCTGCTTTCCACTGTGAGCAAAACTCCCACCCACACATCTGATCTTCTCATGACTGTCTGTCTTAAACTTTGCTTCCCTGGAAGGAAGAATTCTCTCCTTCCATGCCCAAGTGCCTGGTGTACATTTGCTAGACTTCTTAATAGCAGCTCCTTTGTTTCCTAATACTTCCTGATTTGGAGGAGAGGCTTTTGCTCCACTGCTGTATTGTTTCCTGCTCTGTGCTTTTTTTGGATGACTGCTGCTAGTGACAGTCTAGTTCTAAACTTACCACCAGCACAGCTGCTAACCCTTTGGGCAGCTGGAGTGAACCTGCATGAACCTAGTCCAGTCTGCATTCTTGTCCTCTGGGAATATCCAAGTTCCAGTAGAGAACTGGGAGGTGGGATGGAGGACTGCTGCGTGAGTGCCCTCTTGATTTCTGCAGCAGCAAGGAAACTCTAGCACATCAGTCAAAGTTATTTTGAATAGTCACTTGCATAAAAGTGATGTTCGGGGGGGGTTTGACACTCTTTTTTTTTTTTACTCTCGCCTTTAGATTTTCCCCAGGAGCGTTGCCCTGTGGTGCTTGCACCACTTCTATACCCTGAAAAACGGGACATTCTAATGGACAGGATCCTGCCTGATTCTGGAGGGATAGCCAAAACCATGATGGAGAGTTCTCTGGCAGATTTCATGCAAGAAGTTGGTTATGGCTTTTGTACAAGGTTTGTAGGAAAATTACATTTTCCAGCATGTTGGTGGTTTGCTTTCTTTTTTTTTTTTTGAGACAAAAGGTGAGGAACGCTTAAAGCACTAAAATAACTAGAACCTCACTAAGTTTTATGAGGTCATTTGTTTTGATTCCTGCTTTATATTTTGTTTTCTTCTAATGTGTATAGCATGGATGTTAAGACTGTGTAGGATTTTGTGGTGGTAAGAACTGCTAGGTAGAGGTATTCAAATTCTTTGTGAAGGTTTTATGAGAATTCAGCTACCACCTTTTTTTTTAATGTAAAAACAAAGTGGCTAGGTAGGCATAAATTCCAACTAAATCCTGCTAGATCTTTGGAAGAACTGTGGTCTTGTGACAGATTCCTGTTAGCTCGCTGTCCACATGAAACAGAAGAACTGAAGGTAATAGTCTCACTTCAAGAGTTGACCACCAGCAGCTTTCTGTTTATATTGGGTTTTGATCAGTGTGGTACACAGCATGATTGAGATTATTTGTAGCTGTAGAAGCTCATTCTGAGAGTGAATTGCTAGAGTATCTCAACAGCTGCATCAGTCTTTGCCTGCTTAGGCTTATTTCGGTAAAAATACTGTTTAAGATTGTGAGTCTTAAACTTGCCCTGAGTTTGTGTGTATATTCGTAGACATACATTACCCAGATCTTCAACAGCGTTCCATGTTCTGCCCCTAGTCTGATATGTTAGGTGGCCAGCTCTGTTAACTTGGCTTGCTGGAGCCGTGTGAAAGGGGCTGGCATCCATAGAGTTGTGTGGGCTTGCAGGAGTGGTGTGAGCAGGACTAAAGATCTTCCCTTTATAGCACCTAGCATAAGCGTTGCATTATATGGGCTATTTCTTTATATACGTTTGTGAATTGGAATAGTTACTAGGAAAGTGGAAGAAGGTAGACTTTAGTCAGAAGCTGCCTATTGAAGAGTTTAATTTGAATGTATTAAAGGTTTATTTCCTGCTGTATATCTGCTATCTGCATTAATCCAGCTCAATTTTTGAATGCAGTTTTTAAGGGTTTAGGATAGCGCTCTAATACCGGTAGTGATAACAGGAGCCTGCAAGTGTGTGGCTGGTTTTGAAGGGGGCCTTAGTCTTAGTCCTCAGTTTGTTTTTTAAAGGAAGATTCACTTAAGAAGCATGAGCTAAGAAGTAAATGATTCTGTATTTGAAAAGAAAGGCTATTGACTACTTCGAGGAGGTGATCAAATCTCTGAGATACAAACATAACCTTCTGTTTTAAACAGTGAAGAAGGAAGCGCAATTAAATAAATTGGAAGAGACTGAAAATTATTTCCTTCGTTAACATGCGCCTGTTAATAATTAACATTTTTGATCTATAGTGATGCTGTATAAATCTTATTGGCCTAACTATGACATGTCCACGAAGTGAACCAAAAATTGAAAAAAAGGCCTTCAGTTCTAAAATTTGGACTTAAGCATCTGCTCATTGTTTGTTCTTTTGGCTCTCTGGAAGGTTTTTGCTAGTGACCTCTGATCAGAAACGCTATGGTTTGTGGCAGGCTAAAACGTGTACCTTCACAGCTTACCTTTTGAACAGGGCACATCAGAGCCTTTGTTTCACTTCTAGCTAGCAGAAAACTTCGGTCTTTGAAGCTGTATATTACAGGTCAATACATGGAAGTACTTTTAACAGAAAAGAGTGCGAAACTTACCCTGTGCTTTCCCTTTGGCAAAGTATAGGCTGGGAAACATCACTCACTTAAGTAGACCTAGCTTTGAACTGAGTACATGGCACAGTATGTTTCATGGAAATAATTGCACAGACTTTCTGCTGAATTTCTCTTCTTTCTTGTCCTGGAATTTTGTTGGATCATTTGACTAACATAACTGAAGTTGAGTGAACGGTCATATTTTACAGTCTGCAGTTAGTTTTTCCCAACAATCTGTGTGCTGTCCCAACTGTACTCACAGGTCTTGTTTTGGTCTGTCTTACACTGTGCCTCAGTGAAACCCACTTTCACATTAAGATCTCTTGTTTTCTTGCATCTTAGTGTTGAAGAATGTCGCAACATAATCATGCAGTTTGGTGTTCGGGAAGTCACAGCTGCCCAGGTTGCCAGGGTTTTGGGGATGATGGCTCGAACTCATTCGGGGTTGACGGATGGTATTCCATTACAAGTGAGTGGCCTGCTGGGATGGAGATTATGTATATATATTTAAATCAGCAGAAACTGATGAGTTAAAATGCTAGTCTCTAGTAATTTAAAAATTGTTTTCGTTATTCAGCACTTACACTTCTAACTGTTCTGCTGTAAATGTCTATAATAGATTCTTGTCTTTTATAGATCTCTATAAAAGATTCTCAGAAGTGTGCGACTGGTGTCGTTACTGATCTGAACTTCGGCTTACCTTCACAGTGCAGGGAGTTCTGTAGCTAGTGGCTTTTGAGACTGCTTTATTTTTAACTAGTATCTGATTGAATGTATTTAACTTGCAGTCTATTTCGGCTCCTGGCAGTGGGATTTGGAGTGATGGAAAAGATAAAAGTGATGGAGCACAAGCCCATACCTGGAATGTGGAGGTCTTAATTGATGTTCTTAAAGAGCTGGTAAGTTTTGTGAGCATCTTGGTCTTTTATGCAGAATAGCTGGAAGAAGGGCATGTCTCAGTGTGAAAATAAAGCTTTTTTTAAGCTCCTAGCAGCCTGAATGACTTTGAATCTCATTAATGTAATTGTGTTGCTGTACTTAAATGATTGGTGTTTTTTTCCCCCGGTGAACAAGAATATTTTGAGGAATTTGTGGGAAATAAAAGCTGTCTGAATGGCTAACTGGGGTGCAACTTGAGATTTATTCCACACTGCTCCCACGTTCTCCAGCTTGTGTTCTCTAAGGGTTTTTGTGTTTGAACTTATTTCTGGCAGTGGAAAGTTTTGTGCATCAGGCACCTTGTTTTGAAAAGCGTCTCACTGTAGGCATTAATGATGAAAATGAAACAAAATATTTTGTAGCTACTCGTTCCGAAACTAGATGCTGCTTGCGTACGATGACGCTTCAGAAATGGGAAGGTTTTTCCACTGCTTCAAGCAGCAATTTTTAATTAACTCAGTGAAACATGAGTACAGTTTCCTTTGCTTACCTTATATTGGGTGATTATTTTCTGTATGTTCCCTCTAATCTATGCAGGAGTCACTGTTTTGTTTTTCTAAACCTTGGAACATACAATTAACTTTGTCTTGGGTGCTCGCTTATCTCTGAAATGAATGGTCTGCGTTCCACAATGGCCATAGCTCCCTCCAAGCTCCTTTATCCTTATGGTTTCACACTATTGCTGAAAATCTAATAGGCGCTTTGCAAATACTTGCAGTGTACATTCTTCAAAAGGAAGAGCGAGTTCTGCTTGCCAGAGGGTCAGACCCTTCTGCCTTTTGTTGGCGGGCGTGTGGAAGTCTACAAGGAATGAGTTAGCATGCGAAGAAAGGAGCTATGTGTTTGGGTGGGTTTTTTTGAAGACTTGTTAATGAAATGTTTGGAAGGATAGCCTTTAGCACTGGCAGAAGCGCAAATCTCACAGGCTAGTTTCAAACATTAACTTGCATCAGGCTTTCACAACTATCTAAATCCTGTTCTTTTTAAAATGAAAAACTTGGCTTTCAGTTAAGTCGGGTGGATATTAAGCTGGATAAAATACTGATGACGGGGGTTCTTGCAAGACAGTACTAAAGATTGTAACATTTGAGGCTTGTTTTTCTGGTTGCAGAATCCTAGCCTGGACTTCAAAGTAGTAACCTACGAACTGGACCACCCAGGATTTCAGATTCGTGACAGCAAGGGCCTCCATATTGTAGTGTTTGGCATTCAGAGAGGGCTGGGCATGGAAGTTTTTCCAGTTAACGCCATATACAGACCTTGGAAGCATGCAGAGGGCCAGGTAGGTTTACCAACATTTCTGCTTTATCTGTACAACACTTGCAGAGTTCCTGAATTTCTTCAAATGTGGACTGGTAACGTGAATTTTTAGGCAAGTCATCTAAGAACTTGGCCTGTAAGGCATAGACCTCAGGTATATTACTGAAGTATGGCCTGTTAAGTGAACAGTGTCTGTGTTGATGGGAAGAGATGGTCACCTGCTACACATGTGTGACAACATCTTTGGTTTTAGCAGAGTTAGAATCCTAGAATCATTAAGGTTGGAAAAGAACTCTTAAGATCATCAAGTCCAACTGTCAATCCAACACCACCATGCCCACTAAACCATGTCCCCAAGTGCCACGTCCACACATTTTATTGAACCCCTCCAGTGAGGGTGACTCCACCACCTCCCTGGGCAGCCTGTACCAATGCTTGACAACCCTTTCGGTGAAGAAATTTTTCATAGTATCCAGTCTAAGCCTCCCCTGGTGCAACTTGAGGCCATTTCTTCTCATCCTATCGCTAGTTACTTGGGAGAAGAGACCAACACCCACCTCACCACAATGCCCGTTCAGGTAGCTGTAGAGAGCGATGAGGTCTCCCCTCAGCCACCAGACTGAACAACCCCAGTTCCCTCAGCTGCTCCTCATCAGACTTGTTCTCCAGACCCCTCACCAGCTTTGTTGCCCTTCTCCGGACACGCTCCAGCACTTAAGTGTCCTTCTTGTAGTCAGGGCCCAACACCGAACACCGTACTTGAGGTGTGGGCTCCCCAGTGCCAAGTACAGCGTCACGATCACTTCCCTAGTCCTGCTGGCCACACTATTGCTGATACAGGCCAGGATGCTGCTGGGCACACTGCTGGCTCATGTTCAGCTGGCTCTTGACCAGCAGCCCCAGGTCCTTTTCCACCAGGCAGCTCTCCAGCCACTCCTCCCCAAGCCTGTAGTGTTGCATGGGGTTGTTGTGACCAAAGTGCAGGACCTGGCACTTGGCCTCGTTAAACCTCGTACAGTTGACCTCATCCCATTGATCCTGCCTGTCCAGGTCCCTCTGCAGAGCCTTCCTACCCTCGAGCAGATCAACACTCCTGCCCAGTTTTGGAACTCCCAGTCCAACTGCTGATGTGTAATGCATCTGAGCGTAGAACTGTTGCTGCATGGCTGTACTCTGAGGTTTTTACCTGGTTACACAAAAAGGCTACAGCACACCTGTATCTGTAACTTCCAGAAATCCTGGGAGCAAAAGCATGAGGTTCAGTCTTGGGTAAAACACACTGATAGTAAATCTTGGCTCATCTCCACTGCTTTGATTAGCATCGTTCTCAGAAATGTGGCAGTTAATGAAGGAACCTGAAACTTTAAATAGCTAAACTATTTTTTATGTCTTTTATTCCAGCTCTCCTTTATTCAACATTCCCTCATAAACCCTGACATCTTCTGTTTTGCTGACTACCCTTGTCATACTGTTGCCACAGACATCCTGAAAGCACCACCAGAGGACGACAATCGAGAAATCGCTACATGGTAAACCTACTCTCAACTGCTTTTCATACCTAGAGTTAGAGTAAGATTACTTCTCTGGTCAAATGTGGCTTTATCTTCATGCAACCAGATTTATTGGTAGCTGTGTGTACATCCCAGTAGATCAGCCATTAGTAGTTGTTCCATGTTTGATGGGTGAAAGTTCTCATATTATCAGAACTTCCTGTGTACTTCCATGATATCTGAAAATGTACTGCCGGTTCTTGCTTGTATTGGCATGTTCTGGCTGTCTCGAATTTCTGCTGATGTGTTTGGGGAGATACTGTGAGCTGACAGGAGGAGATAGAGAAGGCATGAATTTAAGTTGGTTTTTCCCAGGATGACATTAGAGAAGCTTTCTCTACTTGTATGAAAGAAGTCCTGGGATTTAAATAGTACATTTATATAGCTATTGCTGAGCTATTGCATAAAGCTGACAAGGGTGACTTTCTGAGCTGACCCTTACACCCCTTCTTTTTGTTATAGCTGTGTAGATGATTTCAGTGAAGATATTTGCTTCTATTTCCATTGTATGGCCCAAAATAGGGGAACTGGAGGATGGGGAATACGGGTAAATTGGGGAAGGTGGCAATGATCACTTGCCTGTAAAGCAGACAAAACTTGTAGAATATCTTCACTAGGTTTCACAGGTGGAGACTGGGAGGTGTTTTTAAAATTGTATTCCATTTCTGGAAGCATGTTTCAAGCTAAATTATCCAAGTGATCCCCCTCAAGCTGAGGTTTTGAACATCAGCTTTCAATTCTCCCTCTTCCCTAACAGAATCAGAAGCTCTTAAGTTCTTAAATTGGTTCAGTTAAAAAAAGGGGGGGGCGTGGTGTGGTGTGTGTTTTTCATGGTTAAGAATGGTCTTGTAGGCTCAACTGTATGTGAGGAGAGCTGCAATATCAGGTTGTTTGCAGTGGGCGTTGCATTATAGCATCTTAGAGTTGTTGCTACAAAATGCTTGAATGAAGGATCCTGTAAGCTAACTATTTTGTAACTTTGGGGGGTATTGTCTATTTGTTTCTTTTCTTCTGTTAGGAAGAGCCTGGATTTGATTGAATCTCTGTTACGATTGGCAGAAGTGGGACAGTACGAGCAGGTTAAGCAGCTCTTCAGTTTTCCTATCAAGCATTGCCCAGATATGTTGGTATTGGCCTTATTGCAGATCAACACGTCCTGGCATACCTTGCGCCATGAACTCATCTCCACGCTCATGCCAATTTTCCTTGGCAACCATCCCAACTCTGCCATCATTTTGCACTATGCATGGCACGGACAGGTCAGTATTCTCACTGGAGCATGCCTGTGGTTTGTTCATGTAACTGAAAGCTTGTTAGATGGGTTGAACACTTAAAACAACAATGCTTGTATGGGTTTATGAAATGGGTAATTTAAAACCCAAGAGGTAAATTATCAGTGGTTTATGCAAAGTAATATGAGTTGCCTGCTCCCTATCTTGAAGCAAACTGTTGTCATTTGATTTTCTTTGGGGAAATGTATTCAGAACAAAGAAATAATGTTCACTGAGAAAATATTCCTGGAAAAGTAAAGACCAAATATCAGTTTGACTTCTTTAACCTTTCAGTTTTAACTAAAGTTGACCAAAGTTTCATTTTTTTTTTTAAATTTTTTTAGAAGAACACCAAAAACCTCACCACAGCAACAGCTCTCCCCACCAAACTCTCAACCTCACACATTTAAAGTGTAGAAACTTGAAGCAGTAAGAGGTTTAAACCAAAATAATCTCCATTGTGCTTGCTAAAAGATGGAGGCTATTCTAGGTATAAAGAAACTACTTGTACCATAAATTTTAAGTCTAAGGTGTTTTCTGGAAACTTTGGACTGGCTGCTGACCCTTTTCTAGGAGAGCTTCCATGTAGAGACAGGGTAACTATGTATGCAAATCCCATGCTTTTAATGGGCAAACAAGTAGGCTTTTATGGATTTGCCTTTTGTTATGGCCTTCATCATTATGTCCACTGGTAGCTAAGTGGATAGGAGTCACAAGAAGAAACTTAAGCAGGGGAAGCCTCTGGAGCAGGAGGGAATCTGCATGAGGGAACATCTTGCTCTGTTCAAGTAGAGTTAATAAAAAGCTTGACCTCCGAGGTTGTGGTCCACATTCACTGCAAAATTACGACTGTTTGCTATCTGAAGTGCTATGAACATTTTATATTTTTCCTGATAAAAGTTGTTAAATTGATGAAGAGGTGGATAGGATAAAAGTGATGTGCTTTTTGCCTAAGGTCTCAAAATAGCAGAATATGGAATTTTTCTGCAGGGTAGGCTTCAGAATAAAGTACAAAATGATGGCTGCCATGTGACATGGTGCCATTCCACAACTTCAGGATGTTTCACTTCTCCAAATGAGGCAACCTTTAAGCAAAACCCTTGCTGCCATGAAAATCTTGGTTGTGTTGTAGTTTAAAATTGCCCCTGTGTGAGCAAAGAGCTAGATAACTCTTTTTTCCATGTTAGTGTGATGTTGCAATTCTCACTTCAGGACATCACGTCTGGCATAACATTTTGTAAATGGTTTGCATATTCCAAAAGGAATTTCTCTACAATTGAGAGGAATTAGACTTGTACAGTGGCAGGAGACAGATGGGGATGTACATACTTACCATTTGTAGTCATTCTGCCTCCTTTAGTTGTAGCTTCCAGATAGTTTATTACTGCACAAAAAGACCCCAACTCTGAAGATAAAGAATAGATGTGTTTGCATGTTAAGTTTTAGAGCTAAAATAGCTGACTTAATGTTCACATAGTTGATACTTTTCCAAGAGGCATGAAGTACGATCCTAATTTACTTTTCCTTAGGGTCAGTCTCCTTCAATTCGTCAGCTTATCATGCATGCAATGGCAGAATGGTACATGAGAGGGGAGCAGTATGACCAGGCAAAATTGTCACGTATTCTTGATGTGGCACAAGACTTGAAGGTGAGTTTTGCAAAATGCTGCTGCCATTTTCTGTCTCGTCTCTTATGCAGGCTTGCTCATCTTTTAACAAAGGCTAAGCTTAACTTAGATGTGACTAATTTAGTAAGGATTACTTTGTTTAAGCATTCAGAATTCAGTTATTGCCACTGTACTTCATCTTAAAAAAAACCCCACACCAAAAAAAAACCCCAAAACAACAACAAAAAAACCCCCACACAAACAAAAACTAGAAAACCCAGCCTATGTTCAAGTGCTCTTCAGCTGAGTTGTGGTATCTCCCTACAGATGCTTCTTGGCCTGTCCAGTTGTGAACCCAAGACATCTTACTTGATGTTTGCAGTGGAGTTGGTTATCGTGGCTTAGCTGACCAGTAACTTGAGGCAGTGTAATAGAACTGCTTGCTATGTGAACATGCTGTAAATCCAGGGAGAGCTTTGACTGTTCTAACCTTGAATAACATTGAAATGGGAAAGTAGAAAATAGGCCTTAGATATTTCTGTGAAGGTGGCTCTGCTAAGCATAATGGAACAGGGATTTCTTAAAAATACTGCTACTTTTTACTTGTTCACACATTCTCAAAAGGCACTGGAAGTTGTGCGTGACTACTTTGAGGCCTTTTATTGCTTCCTAAAGTTAGATGCAAGATAATTGGGTGTCTCAAAGTGCAAGAGCATCAACTGCTGCTTCAGGTCAGTTTTGGAGCAGTTACTGTGTTCAAAGATTAACACTTTGAGCAAGATATGTTCAAAGTGGCTCTGAAGGCCTTGAGGTCTGCTTGATGTTCAGCTTTTCTGATTAATTTTGTTGCAATATGAACTTGGCAGCTCTTGGCCACTTTGCTGGTGGATTTTCACATAGAGGAATTTAAAACTGTAAGCACAAGGTCTCTTCAAAGAAGGTAGGGTTTGTGATTTCAAATGAGGGCTCTGGCTTACTTGTCTCACGAGCGAGCTGTAAGTGAAGCTGATAGTGCCAGTCCTTTTGTTGACAAAGAAAGCATAGCAGCATGTGATAGCAAGACTTCTTTACTAAAAAGTATATGGGGATTAGAAAGAAAAGAAAGGAGAAAGGGTATCCTTGTGTCTTCACTAGTAGTCTTCTGATTTTTTTTCTTTAGGCCTTGTCAATGCTGCTAAATGGTACTCCATTTGCCTTTGTTATTGACCTTGCTGCACTTGCCTCTCGACGGGAATACCTCAAACTTGACAAATGGCTCACAGATAAAATTCGGGAGCATGGGGTAAAGCAGGATTTTTCTCTTTATTTCTGCACTCTATCAGTGACTAACTTAAGTCACTTTAGCAATTTTATAAGTAGCTTTAAAGTTGTGGAAAGTGTCCATGGTCTGATAGTTCAATGTTTTCACTGAACTATAATAGCTTAGTGTGATTCTTTCCACGGTGCAATTGCCAAGTTTGAAATAGTGACTTGGATGCAGTTTGGGAGATTAAGATAACATTTGTTTCTTTCCTCAGGAGCCCTTCATCCAGGCCTGTATGACTTTCTTAAAGAGAAGATGCCCATCTATCCTGGGTGGCCTTGCTCCAGAAAAAGATCAGCCCAAAAGCGCACAGCTTCCTCCAGAAACCTTGGCAACTATGTTGGCATGTCTGCAAGCTTGTGCTGGGTAAGGATTATATGTCTTACTCTGCATGTGTAATCTGTTTGTAACTTGTTTGCTGGCACGTGGTCACAGCTGGTTTGGAATTTCACATGGAGAATGGGGTTAATGAGAATAGGTAAGCTTGCAGGGATAGGTTCAGTAGTATGTTTAACTTTGCACTGAAACCTTTGTTGTAGGCTAGGTCACAAGAGCTTGAAAGAGGGTTCTTGTTTTTATAATCAAACAGGTGAGGTGACCTTGATAACTGGGGGGTGGCTGGTTAGTCAGATCCTGGGTTGTTAATGACTAGATACAGGGCTGTAATTTGGACAAAAAGGAATACAGGCCATAACTACAGAAAAGGACAGCATCTTGGAAAACAGTGACTGAATAAAGGATTTTGTGATTGCATTAAGCAAATGCCTCTGTGTGTGGTTACTACCGTAGCGGGAAGGGCTAATGCAGTCCTTATGTGTAGGAGAAAAGTGGTGAGTGGTGATTGTAATGTAATTGAGACTGAAACTAGACATGTGTAACTTCTGTTGTCTTCATTTGAGATGGTCTCAAAGTAGTCAAAGGATGGAAAATACCTAAGATCTTTTGCAGTTCAGATTGTTTAGGTGAAGTCCAGAAGAAGGAAGCGTGGGTCTTAGAGAGCCGTCTTACCTGCTAGAGGGAGGGGTAGACTAGAAAAAGGCTGATGGAAATCGAAATTGGAGAAATCGTTTTTTTTAAATACTATGTTCACATGTAGTAAAAGTGCCTGAATGTTGTGATGTCACTTCTTGATGCTGTCAGATCAAGATGGTATTTAACTGCAGCGATATTTCAAAGATAACTAGGAGTAGCATAGTGTGACATACGAGCCAGAGAGACTGAAAGCTGGAAATGGTGCTGGTTTCGGTGTTAAATTTTGACATCGAAGGAGGCTGGCATGTCTGAGTGCGTGTTACCTGATCTGAGGCTTATACTGCATCCCTTGGCTTAGCCGATGTTGTCCTGAAAGATGTAAGAAACATTATTAAAGGTATCCAGGATGATTTCTTGGCTCTCCAGTAAACGCTTGGAAATGAGTATCAACATAGAATTGTCACACTGGGTATTTGAGCTGGAAGGCAATTTGAGATATCTGCAAGATTTTTTTTTAGGAGAAAGAATTCTCCTGATTTCTACTGTGACCTGTGCAATTAAACTTCAAAACGATGTTGAAATACTGCTTCTGAAATACAATGGTCTAGCATGCCGCTTGGAATGAAAAGATGGCTGTTACTTTTCAACTCAAAGCGCATCTTCTGAGCCTATAGTTCACAAATTAACCTATATTCATTATTTTGCATGCTAGCATGTCCAGATTTTAGAGGTTTAACAGTTAACTGTAGACTTGACTTGCATCTAATGTCACTGTGTTCTGAATCTTAATGTGTTACCAAGTTTTATTTATTCAATTAATTCCAAAAGCCACTGGTTCTCTACTGGCACAATTCTCTGAGCTTTTGGTGTCTTTTTATAGCTACTTGTATTCCCTGTTATGCAAGAATGTGACCTACTTGCAGTCATTTTCCATTAGTTATTCTCTTTGAGCTTTAAAAAGAAAATGCTTGGATTTCTTTCATGAAGCAAGTGCTTTGATTAGCTTAGGTTTCAGTCACGCACGGAAGCAGGCATTGTAAAGACTAGAAGATTAAAATCGCAGTAAATATTAAATACGTCTGGGAGAGTAGTTCCACTTTGCTAGCTGAAGTCTGCCATCTCCTAAATCTGTTGATTTAGGAGCCTGCCCTTTAATTAGGCTGCATTTAATTCTTGTCCTGTTTTGTGTCCAGGGAGACACTTTTCTTAGCCACCAGCACTCTGCATGTTCTGAGGCTTTTTATTTTTGGTACAACTTGTTTATCAGTGGTGAGCACTGCAGTTGTGGCATCGTGTAGCAGTGAGGCTTCAAAAAGAAGTAAGTGTTCCTCTTATTACTGAGTGTTTTGTTTTGTTTGGTTTTTTTTTTAAATGAAGTCAGGGTGGTTGCAGGCACGGCAGGCTGAGCAAGCACGTGATTTGGTAACGAAGCGCTCATGAGAAGTCCTCCCCTCAAGGAGCCGCAGTGAGTTGAGAGGGACAGCCGTGCCTCTTCCATGCAGTCGTGTCCAGCACGGTCCAAGTGTGTCAGCGTGAGGAAAGGTCATTCCTTCCCAGTCCCTGCCTCAAGGAGGGAAAAGGCTTCTGCCTGCCTGTCCCTAGGGGAATGAAAAGGCCTTTCTTTGCTTTGTAAAAATGGGTTAAAAAAAAATAAATTGAAGAGATGTGAACTTGTTATTCCAGCAAGGTGGAGCCTCCCTTAAGCTGACAGTTTTGTTCCTCTAGGACTAGCTGATGGTGGTCCCTGGCTTTCCTGCGTACTCATGTTTCAAAGATATCCTTCCTGCAGTTTCCCCCTAGTTCTCTTCCAGGAATGGTACTGATTAGGTTAGATGCCTGAATATATTTTTATGTAAAACTTGAAAATAGGAGCATTTTCTTTAACATCTAGTTATCAAATCATGCCCACCTACTTCTTCGTATCATTTGCCTCAAATGCAGGTTTGTTTGTTTTTTTTGTGAAAACATGCGGTTTTGTACTATCTAAAAATATGTGGATG
This sequence comes from Phaethon lepturus, assembly GCF_000687285.1. Classification (NCBI taxonomy): domain Eukaryota; kingdom Metazoa; phylum Chordata; class Aves; order Phaethontiformes; family Phaethontidae; genus Phaethon; species Phaethon lepturus. Next base: position 37,001 of record NW_010534030.1, on the reverse strand, counting down.
TTTGCATCTTGATACAGCAGTGTCTCTTTTGACACGATAAAAAAATTAACCTTCAATCTATCGGGATGGCAGGACATAATATGGTTAGTGGTTCGTTCCAAAGCATGGATGGCCTAAGTAGTCACCACAAATACCAAACTCTAGGATTGCAAGCCTGTCTCAGTCTTCATTGTGGGCTGCCATATTATCTATCTACAGCGAATTGCAATTTGTTTTCCTAAAGCGTGCTATAGTATTTAAGCATAAAGACTGTAAACTTAACTGCTACAAAAAAAAAGATTGAGTGTGTTAACCATGTGTGGACTCAGCTCTTGAGTCCCCAGTCCCGTTCCCTGATTAGCTGCAGTGTTGCAAGATACTGGAATGCCTCCTGCATCAGCAAAAACACTGTGATGCCTGTTAATTGGTGATAGATACTTTTAAATGTTGGGATTTCCGAGAGTGTGGCGTTGGGGTGCCGGCAAATACATATTGTAGATCCTTAGCCTACTATGTGGCATGCGCAGAGCGCTCTGTCTTCAGGTCTGGTTGCACTTTCTTGAAACATAAATCCCTGTGGTTGGCTTCTTTTGAAGGTAGGTTTCTGATTGCTTTTTCATACACTCCTCCCCAAGTTCCTTGCTTTTAATGAAAGCAACTTTGTTTTCCTGCATTGTCAGGATGATTCCTTTTTCCCTCATCCCAACAGCTGTGCAGTAAAAGCTTGTGAAAATTCAATTAAAATGAGGAATCTCCAGACAAGCTTAACAAAGCTATGTTGGTATAGTTGCACCATTACGGGAAGAAGTCTGCTGCTTTAGCTGTTCTGACTGAAAAGGTAGAACTAAAGTTCAGGAAAGCTGTAAATAACTGGCTGTGTTTTCCGAAAGGAAGATGTTAGCGTTGTGTTAGTATGTTTGTGGTTAGATATGTCAGCAGCAGAGCTGGCTTTCCTTCCAGTTTGGGAACCTGGCAGTCAGGTGTGGAACACTTTGGAAAGAGGTACTGACTGCTCTTGATTGTGCAATGTCTTCATGCCTAAGTTTGAGTTGGCTTTTGATTATAATTTCCTTGAATAGTTAGGTTTCCTGTCTCTGGTTTGGTTTAACGTTAGTGCGCGAAGCATATCTTTCAGTTTATAGACAGGTGAATTTTAGTGCAGCGGGTGGTGGTATTTGCCTCTCATCCTTCTTGTCTTTGAGTGTGTAGCCCGACCTCTCGTCACGTCGTATCTCCTCTTTTGGAGAAACCTTGTGTGTAACGGGATTTGAAATGGGAATAATCAAGAACAGTGAAGTCTGGGGACAGGAAGGAGCCTTGAGGAGCAGATTTGAACAATGGATCACAACATCAGTTATTGTACGTATTAATTCATGAGGCTGAGCTGTATGTAGCCCATAATATGGGCACCAGCAGACAAGGACTATTGTAGATAGTCTGCTCTTCCAAGGGCCTTTGGAGCCACATGGGGACGTATCCCAGCTTTCCTGTAAGTCATTACTTTCTGGGGTAACTGTAGAACAGTATTTGAATTATTGAAGACAAAGGAATATTCTACTGGAGATTAATTTTTAGAACTACAGTTTAAAATTTCCTATTTACATATAGCCGTTTCTCTTGGGACCTGCTCTGATGCAAGTTTTGCAGATAAAAAAATGTCGCTTCAGAAATTTTGCAACTTCTGTTTGCGAAATGTGGCCCCAATTTCTGTAGGAAAACCAAGGGGGCCTTGGTTTCATGAATGTTACGTGGTTCACTATCCTGCTTTTCTGTTCTAGGAGTGTTTCTCAGGAGCTGTCAGAGACCATCCTCACCATGGTAGCTAACTGCAGTAATGTCATGAACAAGGCTAGACAGCCACCTCCTGGAGTCATGCCAAAAGGACGCCCGCCCAGTGCTAGCAGCTTGGATGCCATCTCTCCTGTACAGGTAGAGAAATAATGTGCTGCATTTTGAGAAGGTGGTGTTGATTTAGCGTTAGTTCTGCTGCACTGTTGGAGCTCTGTCAGCAGGACTAAGTAAAACATCATCTGGCTCCCTTAGTTTTATGCTTGCATGTCTAGATAACTTGCTTGTAACTACAGAATAATGCTTGAGGCTTGTAGTTCAGAGCTGTCTTTCACTTCACAAATGTCTGTAAGAAGTAACTGAAGTATAACAGGATGGGAGCACTGAGGAGGGACAGAGATTTGGTTTATTTAAAATAACTGAGGGTTTCTTTTATAGTGCTAAAATTTACTAAGACTTTTGAGAATTAAGCACTGCCTTTGAACCTGATGTGTCTTGTTTGTAGCTTCACGGGCCAAGCAACAGTGCTAGAGCGTAAGGACTTGTTATAACTGGGGCTCTTCAGCTCTCAACTGAACTGCTCTTTTAAAAACAAGGTACATTTAAGTTACTCCCTGCCACTCATCATCCCTTCCTCCTTTGGGAGCAACACGTTAGACAGGTTTTGCTTCTAGCAATGACATTCAATGGCAGATTTTAAAGTTGTGACAAGTTTTTCCCATGAAATAGTGGCAACTCAGCATTTAAGAATGGCTGAAGCATCAGTAGCTTATGTAAACTAAAAACAGAGAGCAGTTTCCTGGTAAATTGTTGCTTTATTGAAGTTGCTCATCAGATGTACCAAATATCGTGGCAACCTGCTGCAAAAAACTGATGTGAAGAAATAGAGCAGCAGATGTTAGTCTGTAGTCATGCTGTCTTTTGGGTAGATAACAGAATTTTCTGCTGTTCCTAGTCAGGAGCTCTTAACTTACTGCTTTGTCAGCTGGCATTGTGCCTGCCCTCCTACTCATCACCCAGGTCTTAATGCTTTTTATCGAAGGCTGCATTCAGGTATTTACCTGTGAAAAGTGAGCATAATGGGGTCAATCAGACAGTCAAAAATACTCTAAGCTTGATATGAAATAGCCTTTGTAAGTTTTGGGGTGAGGTCTGAGGTTGCAAGCTGCAGAGCGTAAACTACTCTGGTGTAAAAATCTATGTGCCACTTCTTATAAGCGTTTACAGCTGCGTTACGCTTACCTAGAGACTGTGGAGCAATCAGCCTTTCTGTAAAACCTCTGATTGAATAGGATGATATGGGATTGTAGAAGAAAAAGTACAGTCGCGTTCTGTAGACAAACTAATCTTTTGGGGTGATCTGGATGACTTCAGAATTTAAAGTAACCATGCAGAAAAGCTCTTCTCAGGAATGTTTTGATGTGTAGCTGTCTTTGTACAAAACCTGCCAAAAATCAGCTTGATTGTGCTTTATGGATGCCTGTGTATAATCTTCCTTTCTTTGTTCAGATCGACTCGCTTGCAGGAATGGCATCTCTTAGTTTAGGTGGCTCAGCTGCTCCTCATACCCAGAGCATGCAAGGCTTCCCTCCAAACTTGGGCTCTGCGTTCAGTACTCCTCAGTCACCAGCAAAAGCGTTCCCCCCTCTTTCCACCCAAAACCAGACAACAGGTTTCAGTGGCATCGGAGGACTCTCTTCACAGCTTCCAGGTACCGCTATCTGCGGGGAGTGTGTTGTATTTTTGATGTGGCTGAGCGAAGGCACTGTCATTGCTAGGGTTGGAAATACTGGACAGACAGCTGTGTGGTGTGTGGGAGGGAACTACACAGTCCTCGCTCCTAGGTCACTGCTGAAACAGCACTTGGGCAGAGTGTTGCAGCTGCAACAGGTAAAAAGTTGGAGAGTCAAGAGGGTGAGTTGTGGGAGATTTTTAGCAGCATTGGTTTAGGTTGGGACAGAGGTGAGGAATTGCTTGAGATAAAACTGATATTGGATAGTTATGAGGCTATACAGCTCTGAGTTCTTGGAAATGGTAAGTGCTGGGAGTGATAAGTGCATATGGTGAAGGGTGCAACTGAGATGACCGGTTGTTTGCTTTTCACTAGGTGATCTTACTACAGGTTTGCTTTTCAGTAGGTGGTCTTACTACGGGTAGCCTGACTGGCATAGGAACCGGAGCCCTGGGCCTTCCTGCAGTCAACAACGACCCATTCGTGCAAAGGAAGCTGAGCACATCTGGACTGAACCAGCCTACGTTCCAGCAGAGTAAGATGAAACCTTGTAAGTGGTAGTGTTGTCTGTGGCTGTGAAGTGTGACTGTGGTCTGCAGTTAATCTGCGTTTTCTTCAGCGGAGGCTCGGATCTGTAGGTGGTAAATGTTAGAAACGTGGCTCTAGTATTAAGCCATTAGTCTGAAAAAGGTGCTTCTAAACTTCTATACTAAGCTTGTCAAGTGGCCAGGGGGAGAGGTTGTTAAAAAAAAGCAGCTGTTAGTGTAAAATATAACATGTTATGGATTTGCATGAACAGTGTGTTTCTGTGTCCTTTTTTTGTCGTGCTGTGTTTTGAACCAAAGCATTGTCCTGCTCTTTAGAGAGAATCGTGTGCATCTGGTAAGAGGGTGGGTTTTGTTTTGTTTGTAACAAGGTTAAACACAGCTACCTGGGTAAGGTCCTGTTGCAGCAGAGAACTTGACAGGTAAAGCAGTGAATTAGACTGCAACAGTGGAAAGAAAGACTAGCATAAGTTGGTGGGAATGCAGTTTTTGGAAGGAATAATTTGGTTGCTAACACTGAGCCATTATCCTTAACTCATTTATGCCTCTGAAGTATGCTGACAGTGAAATGTTTAAGCAGTGAAATGCTTAAGCAATCAAACAGTGCCTTTAGGAAGCATAGCCATATGCTAAACCTTCAGCATTGCTGTTATTACTCCCAGTCTCCTTTGATAGCTCCTCCATAAAAGCAAAGTTACTGATCTCTACAGATGTACGGTAGAGGTGGCTGTAGTGACCGTTGGCTTATATTTTTGGGCTTGAGCATTCAGTATAAACTCGATTGACGCTCGCTGACTGGCCTGAATGTTTGTGTGAAAGCTTGTCTGCATGTTAGTGTTGTGTAGCATGCTTTATTCTAGTACGTTTTGCATTTGTTTAGTAAGTGTCAGTTGAGGTTAGCTTGGGATGCAATGGGTTCTAGGAATACAACAGTATGAGGTTAATTCTGTCTTAGGATTCAGTTCTGTTGGATAAATATAACAGATTGAAAACGGATTCTTAAATAACAATTCCTGTCTACTAGAAAGGTTAAGTATCCTGCTCTTCAGGAGAACTAGCAGGTTTTACATGGGTTGGTGGAAGAGTTGAAAAGGACTAGATGCAACCTAAATGATTCTGTGAAATCCTGATTGCCTGAAGTTGTTCTGAGCATGATACCCTCTTTCCTTTTTTAACAGCTGACTTATCTCAGGTGTGGCCAGAGGCTAACCAGCACTTTAGCAAAGAAATAGATGATGAGGCAAACAGCTACTTCCAGCGTATTTACAACCATCCACCACATCCAACCATGTCTGTAGATGAGGTGAGTTCCCTTCTGTAGCAGTTGCATCACCTGTGCAGAGACTTGCTATAAAGGTGGTAGCAATTATTCCTTCATGTATTAGTTTTAGTGGAAGATAGCAAAGGGCTAGTGGTAGGTGCTTGCAGCATTGCTTTTTTTGCTTGGTTGAAATGGTGTATTTCTGAGGTAGCGTGATGTCAGGGTAAACTTGTAGCTGACCATTACATTCAGCTTTGTCTTCTGTAGACTGAAGACTTTAGATGGTTAATTAACACTCCTAAAATGATGCTGTGTGGGAAGAGCTCAATGTGGAGTGGAAGCTTGTGTAAGTGTGCCTCTAAACAGTCTGTATAAATTGTACTTAGCTTGAATATTTTTGGTTTTGAAGTTTCTAAAACTGACTACAACTGCTAAAGATGTCCTAAGCTCTACCTTCTGAGCTTCGACAATTATTTTAGTTAGTCTCTATGAGACTAGTTATCAGTCTGATGTACTTGCTCTTTGAAGTACTTCAAATTTACTTTAATATATTTGTATGGTTATAAATTATGGAAGACACTGAACATTAATTTTCATTTTTCTAATTTTGAAGCAAGGGAGTAGGCGGTCACAGAAAAGTTTTATGTGAAGACAGTTACTTGAAGGGGAGAAGAGTCTGAAGAGGAAGCTTGTTGTAGTGATGTAGTGCCTACTAGCTAAAATGAGGTTTTCTTGAAGCAGTTATTTTGCAGTCTATCTTGTGGTAGTGCAGTTGACCTTAGTAGTTGCAAGCACTCTTGAAACCTGTAGATGCAGAAAGGCTGAAATAAAGCAAATCTGTTGGTAACCATTTCCAATTTCTTTGCAGGTCTTGGAAATGCTGCAGAGGTTTAAGGACTCCAACATCAAACGGGAACGAGAAGTGTTTAACTGTATGCTGAGGAACTTGTTTGAGGAATACCGTTTCTTTCCCCAGTACCCAGATAAAGAGCTGCACATAACAGCCTGCCTCTTCGGTGGGATAATAGAGAAAGGACTGGTTACTTACATGGCATTGGGCCTGGCCCTGCGCTATGTTCTTGAAGCCTTACGAAAGCCTTTTGCATCCAAAATGTACTATTTTGGTATTGCTGCACTAGATAGATTTAAAAATAGGTAAGTGTGAGGGTTTTTTTGGTAATACTTGTAACAGTACATGTAACGTCTTGTTAACCTTGAACCTGCTTTAATTACGCAGTACAAAATTGCTTTTATGTTAGGAATTTACACATCTCAACTTCAGGATTACTTTAGAGATCTGCCGAGCTGAAACAAAACGTGCTAATGTGCTGGTTAAAGGGTGACCTGTTCTTTAAATCAATGTGTTACCTGTGTAAATGTGGGACAAACTGAGATGGTGAAACTGCTTAGCAGACTTGTTCATAAAAATAATTCAGCTAGATGTTGAGTTGGATGAAGTTGTCAGCTTGTTAGAAATGGGGTGAATGTAGTTACTCTTTACAGGAACATTCTAGTGGAGTGCTATTTGCACTGTTCATTACTGAAAGACTGGGGAGGAACTAAGCTCTAGGACTTTGGTTTTACACAGAAACCTCAAGTATAGCAAAAAGTATCTCAAAAAAAAAAAGCTTTGAGAAAGCTTTTAATGGATTGCAGATAGAGGAAGCTCTCAAGGCAGGCTGCAGTAGTAGGCAGGACAGTGTACACCCATGGGGAAAAAAAAATCTCAATTTTGGAAGAAGATACATGAACTTGAAAACTATTAGAAAGCTTCCTGGAATTATGTAATGACTAGAAATATATGGACTTGAAGTGTGGACTCATAAGCAAGGAGCACGTTATCTTCTGTCCTTATCCTCCCTTTATAGTTCATCTGCCCTGCAGTATTTTGTCTGTAAGAAAAGCTGTTGCTTGCAGCATTCGTAGTTGGATATTGTGTTGTGGAGTTAGCTGAACAGAATGAATAAAGACACTTAAGGCTGACATACTTGAGACTTAAACGCCTTCTTACTCCGCTTGAGAACCATTTTAAGCGGAGTGTCTAGCATTCATAAGTAGAGCTATAATAATCGGTGCATAGGTGAAGCTTCTGTCTTGGGTGTTAGGGGCACTCTGATTTGCTGTTTAAAATATACTAAGCCAGACTATAAATTACTTATCCCATAATCATACTGCAAACACTGAATGTAAGTGCAATTGTGTGCTCAGTCAGAAGCACCAAGTTGTAGGATAAGAAGAGTTGCTGTGAATAAACCTTGTGTTTTGCAGTTAGATGAATTAATTTCAAATGGGTTTTGCAACAAAAAGTACGTAGTAGAAAATGCTTTGTTTATATCACAGCAGCTGAGAGGACTCCAGAAGTAATTCTGTGATGCAGTATGGGAGTGACATACCAGTGTTATACTTGTATTTCTCTGTAATACTGTGTTTGATCTGGGTGTATGCTTCTGACTAATGCATATTTTGTCTGACAGATTGAAGGACTATCCCCAGTATTGTCAGCACTTGGCTTCTATTAGTCACTTTATACAGTTCCCACATCATTTACAGGAGGTGAGCGTGTTTGTATTGGCACACTAGCTTTCTAAGATTTTAAATTCTGTTGAGCAAAGTCCTGTTTTCCTTTGATAATCTGAGCTGTCACAATTTGAGACCGTGTACGTTCACCGAATCAAATGCCTTTTCTTAAAGGTTTTGCCGTGGGATGGGGTGGACAGATGTAGGTGGTTATTTGGTACCTCTTCTTTTTCCATAAATTTGTTTGGATTGCTTATGTTGAAATAGCTGCCTGGATATAACTGTGTGATCAGCCAGTGCACATGGCCACGCACAAAGGTTTTAGAGTGCTTCGGTGGATTCATTTTCCAGTCCGCTAAGGATTTGGAGTTTTCCTCTAAGATAGAGGGCATTCAGCTGGGTTTATACAATTTCATACTCAGACCAACTAAAATAATCCAGATAAATGTGAGAAACTTCATTCCTGAAGGTCTGATCAGAGCAAGGGCAATACCCTGTAGTCCAGAGCAGCGTTGAGCATACGGCATCTGCCTCGAAGGTGCTTTCATTGGTAGAAATACAGAAAAGCTAATCCCTGTGGCAGAGCTCGAGAGCGATCTAGGTAAGGAAAAATGTTCAGCACCAACGTGAAGGTAGAGAGGTCATCTACCCAAAGCTGCAAAATCCAATAGCAGTCTCGGTTTCACTAACAGGTTTCAGACCGTATCCCTTAAGTGTGATGTCTGATGTTGCCAGTTTCGGGGGGGGGAGGGGGGGAAAGAAAAATACACTGGGGAAGAAACTCGTGTTCTACCATGGAGCTACTTTAGAGGATGTAAAATCTTAGCTGGCCACTTCAGAACTCTGTTTTTGCTTATTTATTGGGAACGTCAGACTTTACTGTTTCTATGTAGCTGTAGGAGTCCTTGGAGAAGACTTCTTACCTGCTTTGTAGCCAGTTGTAGTTTGGAGATTCCCTTAATTGCATTAGCATCAAGTATTTTAAAGCTTGTTGGCAAACCTTTATACTGCTCATGTGAAACTCAGCCTGTAGTTCTATTGCATGTGAACTTCTGTATGTGCTTCTTCACCCTATTTTAGTACATAGAGTATGGACAGCAATCCAGAGATCCTCCTGTGAAGATGCAGGGTTCAATCACCACCCCTGGAAGTATTGCACTTGCCCAGGCTCAGGCCCAGGCCCAAGTTCCAGCAAAAGCTCCTCTTGCTGGCCAAGTCAGCACTATAGTAACCACCTCAACCACCACCACTGTTGCAAAAACCATTACAATCACCCGACCAACTGGAGTCAGCTTCAAGAAAGATGTGCCGGTAAGCATTCTGTCATTCCAGTGCCCTTACTGGAGAAGCAAAGGAGTTAAGTTGCAGTCTGGATTGAGGACGTCTAGACAAAATCAGATGTAATTTCTGTGCTACAGGTTTCACTGTGATCCATATTTTATATCTGAAGTATATAACCTTTTAAAATATGAGCAACATTTTTATAGAGAGAAGGTGTTTTTGATCATAAAACTGTGGTGCCAAGTAGAAATGTGTTTACTGAGGTTTTAATTATCAGGACAATTACAGAATCATCATTGCTGTTAATGATTTGCAATAGGACTCTTGAAATAGTTGGCAGCTGCTGTTCTGCTTGGGGCTTGAGAACACTTACTGCACACTAAAGAGCATTTGAGCTAGCAGTTCTAACTGTGGTTTTTCAAATCTTGAGCCACTTACGTAAACATGTCTCTGAACTTCCTGAAAGTCAGAGTTGTTACAGCAGAATTGGCTATTCCACAGAAAGTGCTGGGGCACACGCTTGGTCCCATGTGTACGCTGAGGATGCGTAGAGCTGTGTGGTAACCGAGGCACTGTGAAGTCAATCCTGTCTTGCTTCCTGGTACTGTCTTGGTATAGTTGTCTTAAAAGAAGCTCCTCAAATTAAAGGAGGCGAAAATCAAATGTAGCTGAAAGTTACGAACAACTGTTGGGGGACAGTTCATAGTGTAGCTATCAGTGTCTTTCACGCCTGATTATGTCATGTAGATAGTTGTTATTTTGAGGCATTTATAATGCCCAGTTTTGTCCTTCCCAATTCAGCACTGAAGTGCTCCTGGAGACTCACTACTGTACTAAGTGCTGCTCACTGTTGTACTATGATTTTTCTCGAGGCTGACAGTGTATGCAGGCTGTTAGCCTAATGGGTGCTATTGCAGTGGAACCTATTACATACGAACGTAAATGCTAGAGGTGTTTTTGTACAGCACCATTCTTCTGCTGAGTATTGATCATCGCTTGTAGAGTGAAAAAATCACTGGGCTTCATTGAGAGTGGCTGCTGAAAATGAATCTGCGACAACAGATGTCACCTGACAAAGCTCAGTTGTTTTTTGGTTTTTTTTGCTTGACAGAGCAGAGCCAAAGTGTCTTTTGATGTTGCCTGAAGGTATTGTCTGGTCTTAATTTCTTGTTCTCCCTCCAGCCTTCCATTAATACTACCAACATTGATACGCTGTTAGTAGCAACAGATCAAACCGAGAGAATTGTGGAACCTCCAGAGAATGTCCAGGAAAAAATTGCTTTCATCTTCAATAATCTGTCTCAGTCAAATATGACACAGAAGGCAAGTATAGAAGAACACTAGTAAAATTCTTTTTTAGTATATATCTGGACCCTTCTAAAGTGGTGGGTGATGATGTTTCTGCAGAAATTCCAACTTGCAAAAAACTAGCGGGGGAGCACACTTCAAAGAAATAATTTTCAACACATTCTATTTGAACCTCTTTGAAGATAGAATTTTTCAGGGAAAGGAAAGGCAGGTGAAAGCAAGCTATTCTTAATTTGCAGGAGAAAGCAGGATTTCCTTGTTTCACTGTAGCCAAATCCTTCATACTAAAGTATTACAGGTCTGTAATGCTTTGTTTTCAGGAAAGCACTTCTAGTAGGTGCCTGGAATAACTGCTGGATAGCCCTTTCTGATGTTTTTGTCATTTGAAAGGACTAAAAAATACTAATGCAGGTTTCTGAAAAAACGTTAATACAAGTTTGAACATTCACATCATAACTGGGCTGGGTACCATTTGATATTGCAAGCTTAAGCTAATGGACCCTTGTATTTCAAGCTGAAACTTGGGTTGTTTGTCTCTGAACTGGTGGAAATCTGCAGTACTGCTGCCACCTGTGCTGTCAGGTGGCTTTAACATAATATGCCAACATTTATTTTGCAGTTGTCTGGGAAAAAACTGAGAAATGGGGGAGAGGTAAACTATTGTGCCTTGCTCACTTCATGATTAAGTGCTTGCTGGTTGACCAGATCTTTGGATAATGAGACACTGACTTCAAAGCTATTAAAAAAAAAAAAAATTAACTGTAGTGTTAAAAGTAGTTGAGTGAATATGGCTGTGCTGGTCACAGCTGACCGCAGAAGTTTGTGGTTGTCATCTCATACCTCCTGTGGTGTGCTTTTTCCTCTGGTATGGGGACAGGTTGAAGAATTGAAGGAAACGGTGAAAGAAGAGTTCATGCCTTGGGTATCACAGTATCTTGTGATGAAGAGAGTCAGTATTGAGCCTAATTTTCACAGCTTATATTCAAACTTCCTTGATACACTTAAGAATCCAGAGTTTAATAAAATGGTTCTGAATGAAACCTACAGAAACATCAAGGTGAGCAGCGCAAGTTTTCTAGCACTTAAGTAGATGTAAAGGTTCAGGAGTGTGCTGTTCTCATGCTGTTTGCTTACCATGTTGCTGATCTTCAAATGTGGAATATCATTCAAAAATCTACTTGCTAGCTTATGATTAAACTAACAGGTTACCTCCATGAATACTAGGATGCTTCTGGGTTTAGTCAGGAATGTACCAAATACTTAATTTGAATTGACTAATGAGAGGGCAAATCTGCATTTGAATTCATTTATGTAGGTGGACTCTAAATTTGTGATGCTTGCAAATTATAACCTAGGGGAAGATTGCTATGGTCTGGCCCTTTTGTGCAGGGAAAGTATAGAGATAAGATAGCCATTTTGGTCAAAGAAGAATAAAGGGAAAGGGGAGGGATTAGAAACTAGGGTGTAACAACCAAAATTCACTAGAGGGCCATGGTAATGTGAAGGGGAGGAGGAGGGAGAAGTGGTAGCCCAGAAGGGATGAGTGGATGAAACAAGTTTGTCAACCGAGCACTATTTTTAAACCTGTTGGTGGAATTTCCTGGCCACCATGGGTTACGCTGTAGTGCAAAAGAAATCTCCTGGCTCTTTAGAGCATAGCTGACCTTGCTCTGTTCAGCTGATGCTCCTCTGAAGCTAAGGAACAGAACTAACAGCAGAATGTTGTGACATGATTTAAGTCTTGAAATAAGAATTAAATGGTTTCCCAAGAAGTGCAAATTGTAGCCTTCAGGTCTGTGATGAAGCTTTAATTGGAAGCATTGCCTTCTCAAATTGTACTTTACTAAGTGAGTACTCGTAACAGTCTTGATAGAGTAAATGGTAAGGTCTGGAAAAGTGTAATCCTCTTTTTGATCTTCTTGAAAGAAAGCAATTTTGAAAGCCCTACAGAGCAGATTTAGGGGGTGCTGCCTTGAAGCGAAGGCTGCTCTTCAGTATCTCTGTAATGTGACCAGAGCTCAGGATTTAATATTCTAAAATGTTACGTCTTCAGTCAGATCAGCTGTTGGATTTGGTTTTGAGTCTGATTATCTTCCAGTTGTTGCTCGAGTTGCTTTTTGTTTTTCCGTTAGGTGCTACTGACATCGGATAAAGCTGCAGCCAACTTCTCAGACCGTTCCTTGTTAAAGAACCTTGGTCACTGGCTGGGAATGATTACGCTGGCTAAAAATAAGCCCATCTTGCACACGGTGAGCTTCTGTCTTTACAGATTTGTTTGGCATGAATTGATACGCTGTTATGCAGTAGCATAGGCTATTTGGGAAACTTTCGTCACCTCCCTGATGCCTCTTTTGTGTGCCAAGTTCCAAGTATGATTCCAGAGTTGGTCATTTAAGACTTCTAAATATTTTTTAATCCAAAAAGTTAGTAGTTAAGTTCTTGCCAAAATAAACTAATTAATCCCCTGTAAAAATGTGTATTTGTAAATCTGTGTTCAAGAAGTAACTGCTGCTTAGTCTGTAAAATTCAATGACAGTCTTGGCTCAACTTTGGCCATATGTTCTATAAGGAAGTAGTGCATTAAGTGGAATTTTTGCAGCGTGCTTGCTGTTTTCTCCACCCTCTTCCCATTTTCAATTGTTGATTGTATTTTTCAGGATTTGGATGTGAAATCGCTACTACTGGAAGCGTATGTTAAGG
>NW_010534030.1:0-23859 GCF_000687285.1 Phaethon lepturus | reverse complement strand
CAGGAATTGCTTTACGTAGTGCCATTTGTTGCCAAAGTCTTAGAATCCAGTGTCAGGAGTGTGGTAAGTGACTTTGTGCTGACAGAGTTACCACTCAAGTGACAAAGTCAGCCTTGCAGATGGTAATTAGCTTTTTTCACAAAGTGAAAACTGATTGAATTTCATGGGGAGAAAGAAAAGCAGTGTAAGGGCTTAAAGTGAAGGAGTTCTGTTTTGAGGGGAAAGTACATGGCCCGTGCATTTTTGCAGTCTAAATAGGTGGTGGTAGCTGAACACCTATTGTGGTATCCCTGAACAGAACTCTGTGAGAAATGGAAGGATGCACTGAAGGGGTTCTAGAATCTATTTATTCTTTTTTTTTTATCCCCCCCGACCCACTTTGACCCTGGTCAGCTCTTGTCAGTTCTGCTTGACATAGAACTGATCTCTCAGAAGGACCAAGTCATTGTGTTTCTAGTTTAATGTTCAACTACATCCTGATGTAGTTCCAAACAGAATACTAAATTTAACCCTAATCGCAGCTGTACAAACTTTTCCACAGCTGTATGCACACATAGGTGTTCATGTTTCAAGAATTTTCAGTCATAAGTTATCCAAATGGTTAAATAAGATTGTGTAATACTGGTCTCCTCTTTCTCTTGCAGGTCTTCAGGCCTCCAAACCCATGGACAATGGCCATTATGAACGTTTTAGCTGAGCTACATCAAGAACATGATCTAAAAGTAAACTTCTGTTTTTCTTTTCTATACCTACTGAGTGTGAGGTTTTCTTGACATACCAGTCAAGAAGGATGTTGTGAAGGACCAAATTTCACTTCTCGCTTCTTTAGCGTGGGGAGAATTGGGCATTGCTTAATTTGGTAGAACGTGGATGAAACTCTTCTCCTATGAGGTCAGCATGCAAGATATTTGTCTAATCCTCAGCCACTATCAAAGTCTCTAAAAGGCATAGGGTTAGAATGGGAAGCTTGGGAATCAAGTGGCCCAGTAAACGTTTCGGGTATTTTCCTTGTGACATAATCTAAACTAGAATTGTTGTGCAGTTGAATCTGAAGTTTGAGATTGAGGTGCTCTGCAAGAATCTTGCACTAGACATCAATGAGCTGAAACCTGGAAGTCTTCTGAAAGATAAGGACCGTCTGAAAAACCTGGATGAGCAGCTGTCTGCTCCAAAGAAGGATGTGAAGCAGCCAGAAGAGCTACCGCCCATCACAACTACTAGTAAGTACATTTCAAACAGAACCCAGAACCATATTATACAAGTTTTAATAAGGCAGCTAATGCTACTGCAAAGAAGAATGTCAAGCTACATACCCTACTGTAACCTTGCTGAAGGTTTGAGAGCACTTGAATAGTTTTGTAATAGAAGGAGGTGTACAGAGTCTGGAGACAGGGAGGGAACGGAAGCCATCCTGAGGATTAAATCTGCATATGCTGTCTGTAGCTACTCCTTGGAAGGGTGTGAAGCAGGATGATCTAATAACAAGACGTCAGGGTTTCAACTGTGGCATAACTAACAGCTCTGCTGAAATGTGCTGAAGCTAGTTTGGTACTAATTGTTGGGGAAACAGAATAAAAATTGCTTGATTAAGTGTTGGAGGCCTCATGATCAAACTGCAAAGCTTTTGTTTCTTGTTCAGTTGGTGGTTTAAAGAAGTACACACTTCCATTTTAAGCACTTGCTTTTCGGTAACGGTTCGATACGTTCTTGTTTTTTACAGCTGCTTCTACAACTCCAGCTACCAGCACCACTTGTACAGCCACGGTTCCTCCACAGCCCCAGTACAGTTATCACGACATCAATGTCTATTCTTTAGGAGGGTTGGCTCCACACATTACCTTAAATCCAACAGTAAGTTCTAGAGCTGATTTGCTTTGCTAAAGTTGTTGCCACCAGTGTTGCCACAGATCGCAGCTGGTGGGAGCAGCATTTTGTAAGTTGAAGGAGAGTCACTTCTCAAAAGTAATGGGGACGGTGAGTGCGAACAAGTAATCAAATGGAGAACCTGAAGGGGTAATTAGTGGTTGTATTAGCAATCTTAGATGATCAAGTGGTCTTTCACTGTGACAGATCTTAAAGATCTTTTCCAACCTTAATAATTCTGTGATTAGTATCCAATTTATTTCTGGCAATAAGTGTCAGTTGGAATAGTTGCTATCAGGACTTAAGCTTAAAAGGAGCTTCTGTGCTCCCTTGGACCAGTCAGCGACTTGGTTCTTAAGTTAGTCTTTGCATTGTGCTCACCTGCGACTGTGGAAGAAAAATGGTCATATGTTGCGCTGTAGGCAAGCTGTGACAGTAAACTTCAAAGTTGTTTGGAAAATGTGAATGTCAGCAGTAGGTGAGATTCCAGTTTACTCTCACTTAACTTTCCAAATCCTCCTTCAGATTCCGCTGTTTCAAGCTCACCCACAGCTGAAGCAGTGTGTGCGGCAGGCGATAGAACGAGCAGTGCAAGAGCTCGTCCATCCGGTGGTCGATCGGTCCATTAAGATCGCCATGACTACTTGTGAGCAGATAGTCAGGAAGGACTTCGCACTGGATTCGGAGGAGTCACGAATGCGTGTGGCCGCACACCATATGATGAGGAACCTGACTGCTGGGATGGCCATGATTACCTGCAGGGAACCTTTGCTGATGAGCATAGCTACCAACTTGAAAAATAGTTTTGCTACTGCACTGAGGGTAAGAGTTGCGTTGTCTGAAGCTTATTTCCAACTCACAGGACTGTAGACATCCAGCATTAGTAAATAGCTTCTCCACCCTGTGGACTTGTTGATTCATCTCAGGACTGGTTAAGCCATGCAATTAATTTAGTGGACAAGTGTCTCATGACTCTTGTGGAATTACAGTGAAAAAACTTCAGGTTACAGCTCATGCCAAACACTCTTAAGCCTATAAGGTGGATCTTACTACGTTCCACACTAACTTTCTGACGACCTTTTTTATTTTGCCCTGATGTGCTCTCCAATTTGATGACATCACGGAAGCCTTGGAGTGCTTATCTTTCTGTGGGTTTTGAGGTAGAAAAGCTAGAGCAGGGAGGACTGAATCAATTCTGGGATCTTCTGGTGATGTCTGGGATTGTTTCAGTATACATGCTTCAGGCAGACTTTATTTACATGTGCTGTTAGCAGATATGTAGTTAAGACTATTCTGCACAGCTTGTGAGTTCTTGGGTTTTCTAGAGGCTATTTTCAGGTCTCTTAATGAACCAAGTTTCAGCTGAAGTGGTAGCTTTCTCTTCCTGACTAAATGGAACAGTTCACAAACTGCTGGCCAGAACAGCAGCTGCTACCCAGAACACTCACTGTGCTTGCCGTCGGTGTCAGTAATGGACACGAGAGCACAAGGATCTTGGAAAGATCAAGACGTAGCTGTTCTTTCAGGGATTAAAAATAAAAAGTTAAAGGACTGCCTAGCTCTTGCTTAAAGGACGTGTTACTATTTTCCCATCTGCCAGGGAGTGATTGCCTGTGCAAAAACCCTTTTGCACTGGGGTTGCTCTCTTGCATGGTAGCTGCCTCAAGAGGGCAGGACTCAGTGGTCTGAAGCGAGCACAAAACGTTAGTCCATTATTTAATTCCATGCCTCAAAATGCTGTTGACTCTTCCTACACAGAACTTCAAGTAACTTGATTGCTGAGATGAAGAGCCGGAAAAGCACACAAATAGAACTTGTTCCATCCATCTTACACACAAGGATGGGAGTAGACTGTTTTAGTATTGCTTTGTGAACGTGTGAGCTGAGCCAGCGACCACTGTTAGCAGGGTTTGGGTGTCAAGCTAGTAACCGTAAGAGAAAGCACTTTGTCTTCTGGCTGATAAGAGGGGCGCAAATAGTCCTTTGGTGTGGAGTCTCGCTGTGGTTAGTTAGATGTGACTACAGTTCATATCTACCAGGCATGATGTGCCACAGAAGAATGTCTATAGGTAGAAGTAATTCAAGTTTTGTGGAAGGCATAGTGCTGTGTATTGCAGTGTTTACAAAATGTCATAAATGCTTTGAAAATGTAATGTAGCAATAAGGGGTTTTTTAATCCCTGAAGACATATCGCATTGATACAGGGATGCTTGTAATCCAGGGAAATTTTCTTAAGGGATAATTACAGAAAACATTGTGTTGCAGGAAAAAGTGCTGTACCAGACATCTAAAAATTTACATCTGGCTTATTGTGTGACGTGGGTTAACAAGGAAGACTTTCTTTTGAGAGAAGCAGTGTAGTTCTCAGGAATTAATGAAACGGGGGTAGATCTTGGTGGACAAGGAAATCCAAGTAGGTTGGACTGTTTGTGTTTATATGTATATTCCATTTTCAGTGGGAGTTGCTGCTTTGCACCCTGGAAAATAAGTCTATCTGTTCAGGCTTCTCTTAAAGCAGACTCCAGGAAGGAAAGAAGAAAATCTGTATCAGAAAGGGAACCCACTAAAAAAGGCTTAAGACTAGTGTTTTGCCTTTAGTGACGCAGCTTTAAATCTGATGGTGATAACCTAGGAAGTAGAACAACTTCTAGGCTGTGATGTGAGGCTTGCTTTTCCTGCATTAGCATCTGTTTTATGTACATCAGTCTAAAAGCAGGGCTTTATTTCTATGCCCTGGAGATAGGTTGGTGGAGGAGACTGAGAACCTCCTGCTGTTTTGTTCCTTGTTGAAAGTCTTTACTGTCGTCTGGCCTACATGTTTTATTCAAAGCTATGCAAAATTAAATTTATTATTGTACATTCCATGCAAAGAGAGTGCATTCCTTTTTATTGCTGGTGTTCTGTGTGGTGCAAATTTTAAGATTAGTAATCTACAGAGGAAAACTTAACAGCCTGCGCTGATTATTGTGGTTTTCAATAGGCAGCCTCCCCACAACAGAGGGACATGATGGAGCAGGCAGCTGCCCAGTTAGCGCAGGATAACTGTGAGCTCGCATGCTGCTTTATCCAGAAGACAGCTGTGGAAAAGGCAGGCCCCGAGATGGACAAGAGGCTTGCAACTGTAAGTACAGGACTGCTGTCTTGTAGAAGTATTAAATGTGCTCAAATACACCCAGATTCAGTGTCTAAAATTCAGTGTGGTGTTTGGGTGTTTGCTTTTTTTCCCCCCAGGAATTTGAGCTCAGAAAACATGCTAGACAAGAGGGTCGTCGATACTGTGATCCTGTTGTGTTAACTTACCAGGCTGAGCGGATGCCAGAACAGATCAGGTTAAAGGTGAGGATATTAACTGAGCTATCTTGTGATGCTGCTCTTCTCCTCCCCCTCCTGATACTGAGAAGTGGATGGCGCAGCATCAGCTGCGCAAACCTATATATTGTTAGTCTTTTTCTAACAGTGCAACTGCTATTGGCTTGATTAGTAATGGAAGCACGTGACTATGTTGTTCCAGAATTAGTGTTCATACCATTTTCCTCAATTCCTTGAGGACATTAAAGGTCCTGTCTCTTGTTCTATACTGTTCCTTTCACTGAAAGATGACTAACTTTGTTTTGTTGTCTGCTCTCCTGTATATTTTCTTCCCTTAAAGGACACACCATGTGCTCTCAGCATTTCTCTTGTGCATCAGACACACATGAAGCCAGTATTCAGTTCTTCCTGTTTCTGGGATTGTGAGTTGCAGCTGTAGAGCAAAATCCTCCTGTTAGGAGGTGTGGCAGGAGAGATAGGACCTCGCTGCAGAGCAGCTGACTCCTACTTCTTGATGTCTAGGCCACTCTAAGAATGTGACTGCGCAGCTGTCTTGTTACACAAACTGCCCTCGTTTCTTACCACCACGGTGCTTAACGGTTAGGTTAATGCCTGTTCTTTTCATTGCAAAGGTTGGAGGTGTGGACCCAAAACAGCTGGCTGTTTATGAAGAGTTTGCACGCAATGTCCCTGGCTTCTTGCCTACCAATGACTTAACTCAGCCTACAGGATTCTTGGCTCAGCCTATGAAGGTAGAGGTTTCCAAACTAATGGGCTTGAGAGTACTATCGCTCTTCTGGTGAACGTTGCAGAACTTGTGTCCTTTGCTAGAAGACTAGTAAGAATCAGGCATTTGTATTGCTTGGGAATAGCGGCTGAAAGATGCATTAGTTTCAAAGTCAAATTAATGGCAACATAAAACTTGTACCTGGTGTTAGGGGTTTGTAACCCAAATTGGGCAAGATCTGCAAGTTAGGATTACTACGTGTAGTTTTAGTAGCAGCGAAATGTTTTATTTGAATCTCAGATTACTTTTTGAGAATAGCATGCATGGATTTTTGAGATAATGGAACAACTTTTTGTCTGCATACTTGAGGTTTTAAGGACTGCTAGAATTGTTTGCTAGTTAATTCCGCAGCTTAATTTGCTCATATTTATTTAAAATGCCAGCATAACCACCCACAGTACTAAAGAAGTCTAAATTTTGGATGCTGTAATTTCCAAAGCAGAAGAGCCTGTTGGTAATCGAGTTATCCTTGGCGGGTTGGGGGGGAATCTCTCTCTCTTTTTCTCTTAAGCAGCAAGCTTGGGCTACAGATGACGTAGCGCAAATCTACGACAAATGTATGACAGAACTGGAACAGCACCTGCAGTCCATTCCACACACCCTGGCCATGAATCCTCAAGCTCAAGCGTTGCGCAGCCTCTTGGAGGCTGTGGTGGTGGCTCGTAACTCCCGTGATGCTATTGCTGCACTTGGACTGCTGCAGAAGGTGAGTGTTAACAACTCTTCTCCTGTAACAACTCGCCTAGAGTTCGTTGCTCATCTGGCTCATGGATTGTCTTGCTGGTGATTGTGTATCTTCATACATCCTGTGGAACTTGCTTGGTGAACGGTACTGAACAATCGCCGTCTCTGGAAATTCAGGAAATAGAACTGGAAAAGGGCCATGGGTGTTCACTTGGTGTCTTGTACATGCTGTGGCCAGCCTGCTGTGGGAAGAAGGCTGGTTTGGATGTGGCAAGTAGAGAGCTGTTGCACTCCAGAACAGCCTTTGATTTCAGGAGGATTTGGAGGCTAAGATGATGTTTGAACTGCCTTTGTAGGTGGGTAATATTGAGTGTGCCGCTGGATTTATAGCGGCACACTTGTGCATAGTATCTTGCAGTAACTGATAAATGAGTGTGCATGGTGTGTTGACCCTGGCTGACGGCCAAGCATCCAGCTGCTCACTCGCTCCCCTCTGCCACAGGACAGGGAGAAAATACAGGGAAAGCAAAATGACTTGTTCATCGAGATTAGGACAATTTAGTAGGTTTTGAAAGCAAAACTCTGTGCCCATACAAAACCAAAATAACAATCACTGCTTCCCATCAGCAGGCAGATGTCTAGCCAATCCTTGGAAAGCTTGGGAAGGCAAACACCATAACCATGAATGCTCCCCTTCATCTTCCTTCCCCTGAGATTTTTATTGCAGAGCATGATGTCATATGGTATGGTATATCCCTTTATTCAGTTTGGGTCAGCTGCCCTGGCTGTGTCGCCTCCCAGCCTACTCGCTGCAGTGGCGGGGAGGCAGAGTGGGAAAAAGAGAAAAAGCCTTGATGCTGTGCAAGCGCTGTTCAGCGGCTGGCAAAACACCAGTGTGTTGTCCATGCTGTTTCAGCACAAATCCAAAGCACAGCTCCATATGGGCTGCTATGAAGAAAATTAACCCCATCCCATCCAGAACTATTAGAGTAAACCAAGTGGGGAGTGTCACGGTGAGCTCTGAGCTGAGCTGGCATCAGTACCTGTGTAGCAGTGCGGAGTATAGCGATAGATGTGGAGAAAAATCCATCTGAGTATAGCAGAAGGATACTGAGCTGTCTGCGTGAGGATCCAAGAACAAAACAAAAGTAACTGGAAGCTGGAGGGAGGCTCTTTGTTCTTGACTGATAATGCTGGTACCTATTAGAGGATCTAGTCCTGACTAGGACTCAACCAGGTAAGTAAGTGGGGTATAGAGGGACTGCAGGCTTGTCTGTGGTGGGACAAGCTGTGTACAGTGAATGTGTAGATGCTGTAGTAGCTGGTAAAATCCTGCCTGGCCTTATGAAGGGGTCAGCACAAAGACTAAATTGGTTTTTTGCATGTCTCCTGAGTCTTCTGATGATAATGCTTGCTGATCTAATTTGCAGAAGATTTGGAAGAGGGCTTGTTTTTTCCTCTGCTAACAAGTTGCATCTATTCTAGGCTGTAGAGGGCTTGCTGGATGCCACCAGTGGGGCAGATGCTGACCTCCTGCTTCGCTACCGTGAGTGTCATCTGCTCGTGCTGAAGGCTCTGCAGGACGGCCGTGCATATGGATCTCCGTGGTGTAACAAACAAATTACTAGGTCAGTTAGGAGACAACAGGAACGTTGGTGTAGCTTTCATCATCTCTTGGGGGCTACTGTGTTACTCTGAATCATTTGCCTGTTAATATTTTGCATTGCTGCAACTTGGACAGACAAAAAATAACTAGCTTTTTTGTCAAAAGTAACTGGATCTTCTGATAATGCTGCTTCATCCTAGAACACAATAGGAATCTTTAATGGAATTAAGCGTTACAGATGCTCAGGGGGGTCCTCATTTTATAGAGAATGTCTCTATATGCTTGTCACAAACTATGTGACATGGCATGTGCCTGCAGCACAAGTACTAGTGTTTGAGCTAGGCAGTTGTGCCACTGTGTCCTCAGAAGAGTGGCTTCTCATGCTGAATGGACTGAAGCTCTTGAAAGGCTGTTGTGACCAGTTGTGCAGGGCAACAAATGCTTGAAGCTGATGACTGTTCCGAACTCAAATATTACTGTAGAGAAAGCTCTAGAAGAGGCTTCTTTTGGAGCTGGGTAATGAATCACAGTGAATGGCACAGTTTTTCTGAAGTATTAGATTTGAGTTGCTTTGCTTAAGCTGTGATTAAGTATCCTTTTTTAAAGAAGTCCAATTCTTCAGGTGCCTGATTGAATGCAGAGATGAGTACAAGTACAACGTGGAAGCTGTGGAGCTCCTCATCCGCAATCACCTTGTTAACATGCAGCAGTATGACCTTCACTTGGCTCAGGTAAAGGCAACCTGCTCTTTTGCAGGAAAAGAGTTACAGTCAGTCCCTTGTAAGATACGTAGCTGAACCTTAATTGCCTTTTTCATGTTGACAGTCAATGGAGAATGGCTTGAACTACATGGCTGTGGCATTTGCCATGCAGTTGGTAAAGATCCTGTTGGTGGATGAGAGAAGTGTCGCCCACGTAACGGAGGCAGATCTGTTTCACACGATTGAGACACTCATGAGGATTAATGCTCATTCCAGAGGAAACGCCCCGGAAGGGTGAGATTGAAATACTGTGCAATATATGACTTCTCTTGCGTTCATCTATGATTTCAAATGTTATATAGACAATGGCTTGTATCATTCAATCATACAGCTTTAAACTTTCTCTGGGGCTGCAGTCCTGTTAGTTGAAACTGTTGCTCTAATGTAATTGCATTGATTTTATGTCAAAGAGCATGATGTCAAACAACGCTAGAGCAGGAAAATATTTCTAGGCACTGTCCTCCAAAATGCTCTGGTACTGTGAGAAACTCGCTTGAATTCCTGCTTTATCGCAGATTTCAGCAGAATTCTTACATGTTTAAATTTTAAATACCTGAGTTTTAAGACAGTGACTTGTTAATCAGAAGCAATTCGTTAAATTAGACAATCCTTTCTGTTTCTATAGGCAATTTTCTGTTTAGAATCTATGAAGCAATCATCCACCAATATCACACAGCTTGTGTATCCGCCAGCAGATAATTGGGCAGCAAATGTTGCCACAGCATCCAGAAATACCTGTGGGACTTGCAGGCCTTTTGTTACTAAGGTGGTGGTTTGAGAAAGATGTGGATTGGTGCTTGGAGAGCTCTGGACTGCTGTGAGAGCAACCAGCAGCTGGCTGGCTGGTGGTGGCAATGGCTGCCGCTGTCAACACCACAACTGCTAGTGAGATGTCCCAAAAGAAAAGGTCCTTTCTTCTGCGGCTGGTGTGGGTAGACTGTATGACTTGACTTTCACTTGCAGCCCCAAATTTAGTGCCCCAGTCAGGCTGTTTAGCACTGGCATCGTGCTGTCTCGGAGTGTTTTGGGGCTTCCAAAATCTGCAAAAGTGAAGCTGTTTCTAGTAGTTGCAGCACCTTGTTGCAGCACGCTGCTGTGTGAATTGGAGTGGAACTTCGAAGCTTGTATGACTTCAGTGTTTCTTCCTTCATTGTGTATGTGTCTGCTTTCATGACTTCTACTAGTCCACTGAGGACTGGAAAATAAAAAGAATTAGTATAAGAAATAATTTGCTTTCTTTCAACTATATTTGACTGAGCTCCCGGTTCACGTACCTCCTGAGGGAGGAGAAATTCTAACCCAGCTCTTGCTCTGGTCTGTTGCATTAGATTACCCCAGCTGATGGAAGTGGTCCGATCAAACTATGAAGCAATGATCGACCGTGCTCACGGAGGTCCCAATTTCATGATGCATTCAGGAATTTCCCAAGCCTCTGAGTATGATGATCCTCCAGGTCTGAGGGAGAAGGCAGAATACCTGCTGAGGGAGTGGGTGAACCTCTACCATTCAGCTGCAGCGGGCCGTGACAGTACCAAAGCATTCTCTGCGTTTGTTGGACAGGTAGAGCTTTTGGAAAGAAAGGTGCTTTTTATTCAACATAAGTAGGGTGTGATGCCCTCCATTTTAAAGCAGTGTTATAACTCATGTTAGGAGCCTTTTGAAACTTTCAGGTGTATGGCAGTTGACTGTCAAAATTTTGTCTGGTTTTGATGGTAAAATTCTGTAGAAACCCCTACCCTTCACTAAATCATGTTCTTCAGATACTGTGGCAACAAGCTGTCAGTTCAGACCATGAGTTTTGGGATAAATCTGGTGGGAAAAGAACTTCAGCTGAGATAGCTGTTGGGAATAGCTCTAAAATGCTCTGTGTAATCAAACTTAACTAATGCTGCCCCTTCCAGATAACAGTAAAACCTCTGACAGCCTACAGAAGGAAATTGCTAATAGATAGAGATGCAGGTGAATTGTTCCAGACCATGTGAACAAAGGAATCCTTTTTCTAACTGGAATCATTAGAGCAAGGGGAAAAAAACTTCAAGCTAAAGTGGTGCCTAAATTGAAACAGCCTCCAACATTTTGCTCCTGGGCACTTCAGCAGGTGTGATGAGCAGCACACCTCTGCCTTCCAGCTGTGACCAAGAAGGGAGATGCTGTCAGTAACCCAACATGTGTGGTAACAAACTTCCTGTATATCTGCAGTCATCTTCCTAAAGCTGTATTCCTGGCGGCTCCTTGACAGCAGCTGCAAGGAAGCCCCTGACTTTATCTATTTATGTTGTGTTGTCTTGAAACTTCTGCACTAATAGCACAGAAATGCTACAGATTTTGCAGCTACCAACCAAAAGAAGTTCAAGCTACAAAAAGCATGCTTGAAGGTCTTGACTGATGCAGTGATTTTTCATGTGACTTCTAGTGTTCTCCTGTCCTGGCTTGTAGCCAGCTTTGGTCTGACATCTACTGTGCAGCATCTTTTTTGAATGTTTTTAATGGGTCTTGTCTTCAACCCACTTAGTTTTACCCCTTCATGTCACCTCACTCTTTATACCTTAAAGTATGCTTTACTTACAAAGCGTACTTCAGTATAGTGTACTCATAATACTTGGTGCGCTTTTATCCTGCTTCGCTCTTCCATCACACTTGTTTGCTTACCTCTTGTACATATCTGATCAGATAGCAATTGAAATATGTGGAAGTGGGAGTGTTTATATATGTCTTTTTCCTTACAGGCTTTAGCTATGTGTTTTAAAGGAGTATTTTTTAAGAACTGCATTAAACAAGGTTTTATTGCTCAACTGAAATGGCCATAATTTTGGCTGCTTAAATTAAGTGTTGCTACCTTTCCACTAGTCTGTAGAACAAGGAGGAGCATAGAACTTTGAAGGCAGATACATTAATTCCTTTAAAAAAAAAAAATTTCTCCAAAAATACTAGATGTTCTCCAAGAGTTAGCCATTATGCTGTTTATATAGTTTCATGTCAGTGCAGTAGGAGTTAAGAAGCAAGATGCTTTATTCAAAACCCAGAGGCTTCCTGCAGTGTCATTTGTTTCATTTTGATGGCTTTAATGCTGTGGGTAACAAATAAAAAGAGGTCTTTTTTTCATATGAATGTTAATAAAAACGACCTCCCAATGAAAGACAAAAAAGCCCACCCAGTCTTTCCCTGCGTGTTATGTTCCTGTAAGGAAAATTCACTCTCCAAATGCAGTTTGCTTCTACAGAATGTGCTGCAAAGCAGCTACTAGCCCAGGAGCCATCACTAAAGTCCACCCTTCCCAGAGCCTGTGGGCTCCTAAAGGCCTGACAGACTCAACTGCTGCTGCCTCTTGCTATCCTTCGTGCAAGGTTGAGTGCTGATGGCAGAACTGATACTAAAACAGGCTCCTCAGCTACGCTGATGCCTGAAAATAATTGGAATCAAAGGACTCTACAATTTTCTAAATGTTCAGAAAAATTTTAAAACTTTTCTGAAATCATGTTGCCGCCCTCAAATTGCCTTGAAAATATTAATCTTGGGCAAGAATAGCAGAGATAGCTTGCTGCCCATCTCCCTTGAGAGTGTGGTAAAAATTATTTGTGCCAGGCAAGGTGGGCGCTTTGTAAAGCGTTGAAATAAGTTGTAAAATGAACTTTCTGTGGTTACAGTTCTGAGGTTTTTTTTTCCTTTTCCCGGACAGATGCACCAGCAAGGAATCCTGAAAACAGATGACCTGATCACCCGCTTTTTCCGTCTTTGCACCGAAATGTGTGTTGAAATCAGCTATCGTGCCCAGGCTGAGCAACAGCATAATCCTGCTGCCAACCCCACCATGATTCGAGCCAAGTGCTACCACAATCTGGATGCCTTTGTACGACTTATTGCACTGCTAGTGAAGCACTCTGGGGAGGCAACCAACACCGTTACAAAGATCAACCTCCTGAATAAGGTTTGGAACCTTTTTTTTTTTGGTACTTGCTGCATTTTAATTGCATAATTTGGTATACCTTAGCTGATAGATGCAAACTGTAGACCTTAATGCAGGCTACTGCTAAAATATCAGATGAGAACTTCAACGGGTTTGTCACTGAACTGATAAAACTGTTGAGTGGAGCGTCAGGAGGCCAAGCAGCTTTCTTGTTCACAAAAATGTCATATCAAACAAACCTGAAACTCACCTTTGGGCTGGGAAATGAAAAAGTCAACCACTGTTGTTTTGAGGCATTAGAAAGTGTGGTTTAAGGGTGGTGATTTCCTGGGTGTCTGCCTTGGGTTTTTTGAGGGCCTTGCCTTTATCCTTACACTACTTGACTTCTGGCTAGATGGTTTTAGGTAGCTAAGACCTTCCAACACTTCCCAGTCCATCTTTGTGACCGTGATCCACAGGACAGGGAGAACAAATTACGGTGGTTGGGGGTTGCTGATACAGATTGTAATGCTCATTTACATAATAATTCCAAAAACTAGACTTTCTGGTGGTTCTTAGAATCTACTTATTCTTTTTTTTTTTTCACTCACGGTTAAAGTATGATCTATCGCTTGGTTTGCAAAGTATTTCTTGCTGCCACCACTGACATGGTTTGATCTCTTTAGGTTCTCGGTATCGTGGTGGGAGTTCTTCTGCAAGACCATGATGTTCGGCAGAGTGAGTTTCAGCAACTTCCTTACCATCGCATTTTCATCATGTTGCTGTTGGAATTAAATGCTCCTGAGCATGTGCTGGAGACCATCAACTTCCAGACACTCACAGCTTTCTGGTATGTATTTGAAATTGGCCACAATGCTCATCCTTTCCTGGTAGGACCAAGATTTTTTTCATCTAAAGGCTGTCTGACTGTTCCTTTGTGGTGGCTTAGTCACATTCGGAATAACTGGTTCTCCTATAGACTGTCCACTTGCTTCTTCTGAGGAAGATGACTGGTAAAGCCCAAGATGCTAAAATGCCTCGCTTTTAGGGCTGTGTATGTTTTCCCTCAATGTTATGAAAAGCAATCTTATTGCTGTGCACTTCTAACCTGCTCTAACTTTTCTTTCAGTAACACATTTCACATCCTGAGGCCTACAAAAGCTCCAGGTTTTGTTTATGCCTGGCTGGAACTGATCTCCCATCGGATATTTATTGCAAGAATGCTGGCACATACACCACAGCAGAAGGTGTGGCTGCAGTTTCTCTCTTCTGAATTAAAAAGCTCACACAGATGCTTATCTGGTGTGGTGCTGTTTCACATCTCTCGAAGTGCACTAGTAGCATGGCTGTCCTGTTTTTGTTGTCTTCCATATTCACAGTAACCTAACTGCATGGAGGAGAGTCTTTGTGTCAATCGGCTATGGAGTATAGGGTGAATTGAATTTAAAAAACATGCCTGTGTCAGGATCTGGAAGAGCTTGTAGTCTAGACCAAATACTGTCACCTCAGTATGGCGTGTTGAGTGTTGTGGAAATGCCTATGGCATGTGTTGTGCAGCTGAGGCCCTTGAAATGCGCTGTGCTGCACTCACTGCTTGAGCTAGCAGTAGGAAAAAACTTCGGTCCAAGTTTAGATGAAGACCAACCTAATTATAGTGCTGAAATTAAGATACCTGCTCTTCATTGCACCTTTCCGACCTGCTGTTTTTTTCCTTGACAGGGTTGGCCTATGTATGCCCAGTTATTGATCGATCTTTTCAAGTACTTGGCTCCTTTCCTTAGAAATGTGGAACTCACCAAACCTATGCAAATTCTTTACAAGGTAAAAAAAAATGTCAGCTAATAGAAGCTAAAGCTTCCAGCCAGGCTTGTCTGGAAGTAGAGGTGTTCTGGTAGCAAGATAGGATTTACTGTTCTCTTAATAATAATTTATATCTTGGAGTTAAATACAAATCTGGTGTGGGACAGAAACAGGCTACCTTCCCAGACGAATTCCTTCCTGTTAATGCTATCCACATGACATAGAAGGATGGCTCTGCAAGCTTTTGGGCAGTTTCAACAGTTACGCACCTCTTCTATATTTTGTCTCACAGGGCACTCTGCGTGTGCTGCTGGTCTTGTTGCATGATTTCCCAGAATTTCTTTGTGACTATCACTATGGGTTCTGTGATGTGATCCCACCTAACTGTATTCAGCTAAGGAATCTGATCCTGAGTGCCTTCCCACGGAACATGAGGCTTCCAGACCCTTTCACCCCTAATCTAAAGGTAGGACTTACTTTCATGAGTTTGATAATGGGAAGCTTTCATGCTCCAAATACTCTTTATCCTTTTTTTTTTGTGGAGACTGGAATTTTGGGAACAGCTTAACTGATCCTTGAATTAATGCAACCATTCAACAGTTAACAGGTAATTTCAAATTTAAGTGACATAGCAGCTAGCAGAACAGTGTTTTTTTGAAGCAGGTAGGTTTCAATTATGTTTGTAATGCTCAATTTTTAACAGTTTCCACACAGGGTGGGAGACTATCTGTGTCCTGTATGGAATTTGTTGCAGTTGGAAGCATAAAGTTCGCCTCTGGCCTGTATGGCTTCATCGGTACCTGTAGATACTTAGCTTGCTTGCGAGGTCTGTGCAGGTTCAACCTGAAAGACAGGCTGTTGAGGCTCGTGAACCTAGCTTTTTGCATGGAAAACTTCCCTTTTTCCAAAGGGAGACTGACTTGATGGCATCCCTAGATCTGACTGGCACTCGGTGTTGGAGCGAGGGCATCTTTATCATCTTACCGTCTCCATTTGTCACTGAAAAACAGACTAGTTAAGCAGTTTTTGTGGCTTTGCTGTTTGAAAGTTCAGCCAACAGTTCTTGTCTGAGTTTTGTTCAGCTGATGCCGAATTGTGTTGTGCTCTGCAGGATACCTGGTGGCTGGAGTTCAGTTAACTAATTGTTGAAGAGTTGGTGTCCAAGCACTATGTAATTGTAAATACTTTATGATGAGACACACGGACGCCATCTTATCTTGAAAATAACGAGCTAAACCACCATTCTGAAGCAAGCCTCTTATAACGTGAAGAGGCTTTGAGAAGTGTGAACGTTATCTAATTAAATCTTGGGGCATATGCCAGTCTCCTAATTGTGGAATGATTAGAAGCAAACATTCTCACACTGCTAAAGAGTTGTCCTATTATTCTCTTTTGCCTGAGCTGTGCAGGGTGGTGGTGATACTCATTCAGTTAGGTCGTCTTGAAGAAGGCTGTTCTTAACTTTTGGATGTTTGTACTTGTTTAAACTACCAAACTGTCTTGAGTGTAGATAGGGAAACTTCAAAGGCGGTGGTTGAATTCCCCTATGGCCTTCGCCCTTGAATTCTTTTATCCTCTGCTCTCAATTCTTTGAGGCAGTCCTCTTAAGTTTGCATGTTAGAGACCAAGTTCCTTCTGAAATCTGTAAAAGTACAGTATTACCTTTTCATTGCCAGTAGTGGATGTTTGTACTTGTTTAAACTACCAAACTGTCTTGAGTGTAGATAGGGAAACTTCAAAGGCGGTGGTTGAATTCCCCTATGGCCTTCGCCCTTGAATTCTTTTATCCTCTGCTCTCAATTCTTTGAGGCAGTCCTCTAAGTTTGCATGTTAGAGACCAAGTTTCTTCTGCAATCTGTAAAAGTACAGTATTACCTTTTCATTGCCAGTAGGAGAAAGTAGTTGATGTAAATATCACTTACACATGTGCTTTTGCAGTTCCTTTAGAGATTGCTTGTGGCTTAGCTGACTGGGTTTTCTCTCAACAGGTGGACATGTTAAGTGAGATTAATATTGCTCCACGAATACTCACAAATTTCACTGGAGTGATGCCACCTCAGTTCAAGAAAGACTTGGATTCCTATCTCAAAACCCGTTCTCCAGTCACTTTTTTGTCTGACTTGCGCAGCAACCTCCAAGTGAGTGGCTGGTTTCTGAGGATGCGGAATTTAAATAGTGTGGGACAAATGATCAGGTGGAATTTAAGGAAATGTTGACTTAAAATGACCCTAAAGCGATCTAATTTAAAAGCAGTTGGTTTTATCTACAAGAGTTGCCAAATGCTTTTAGTGAAAATGTAAGGTTATCTAAAACTTTGACTCTTCTGCTTGCATGTATCTAGTGCAGAACCTTGCAAGTCTTTTTGTAAAGAACTAGTCAGAGCTGATTGCTTTTTTTTGTCCTTGGGCATTGTGGCTTCCATCGAATGACTCCAGCGCTGTTTACCCAGGCATTGTCTGAGATTCAATGGGTTTTATTGAACTTGCTTGCAGGTTTTTTTTAGAATCTGAATGAGTTTTGATTCCAAATGGATTCATTGTTATGGAAATGTATGGATCCGCATGCTAATGCTTTAGGGGTGGGGGGAAAAAAAAACGGGCAAATTAGCTGAAGCCCAGTTCAGAATTGTTAGCCAACATCACATGGCTTGGCTTGCATCAGGACGGAAGCTGGACTTTCTCAGAAAACTGCTTGGACTGAAGCGTTCACGGGGTGGTGCGCATTTTACTTCTGGCACTGCTAGCAAATTCAGATTGCCTTTACCTGATTTTTCTTTTAGGTAGGGAGTAAAAAAAAAATTATCTGTTGGGTCTGTCAACCCTTTGCTGATGCTTTTGAATATATATTTTAAAAAAAACCCTGCTATATTACGAAAAGGTAAATGCCAAATTGAAATTGTGGATGTCGCTTGGATGCTGTTGTTGTACATGCTGTACCTTCGATTGCCAAAGGAATACAGAATGTTAATGCTCTTCATGTCTTTGCTATTAGGTATCAAACGAACCTGGCAACCGCTACAACATCCAGCTGATTAATGCACTGGTGCTCTACGTAGGTACTCAAGCTATTGCGCACATTCACAACAAAGGCAGCACCCCCTCTATGAGCACCATTACCCACTCAGCTCACATGGACATCTTCCAGAATTTGGCAGTAGACCTGGACACTGAAGGTGAGCTGGAAACACTTCTAGTTCATGCGATGTCGAATTCAGCAGCTCTGAGAAATACAGAATATCCTTTCAAGTAGTCGCTAGTGAATTCACAGTGGGTAATGCTACGTTAGAATATTAAGCTCTGACTCCAGGAGCAATATTAAAACCAAACGTTTGAGGTGTTCAAGGGAATGAGAAGAAAGTTTAATGAAGAGGAATCGAATTCTTACTGCCCCATCAGCTTGGGTTGACAAGGCTTTTTACTGTCTTCAGTTGTTTTTGTTTCTCACACCTTCATCAGGCAGGCTCACAAACTTTAATCTTAAGCAATACTAGTTGCCGCTTTATTGCTTTTTGTGTGCGCGTAAGGAAAACCGTATGTGCTGGCTGTTCCTCTTCTGCAGGCCGGTACCTTTTCTTGAACGCAATTGCCAATCAGCTGCGATATCCCAACAGTCACACCCACTACTTCAGCTGCACCATGCTGTACCTGTTTGCAGAGGCCAACACTGAGGCTATCCAGGAGCAGATCACCAGGTGAGAGGGAAGGCGTTCCGCTTGCCAACGTTCAGCTTTTCACTTCCCTTCCCTGTTTATCATGGCTCTTTGAGCTCTGACGGGTTTTACTTTTGGATTTCAGGGTTCTCTTGGAACGACTGATTGTAAATAGGCCTCATCCCTGGGGTCTCCTTATTACTTTCATTGAGCTGATAAAAAATCCAGCGTTTAAGTTCTGGAACCATGAGTTTGTTCACTGCGCTCCAGAAATTGAGAAGTAAGTATAGCTTATCCCTAAAAATCACTCAAAACAATGTATCTGAAGCAGGGGCTGAGATGCACCTTGAGTTTTTGGCGCTTCATAGTGGAACACTCGTCCTTCGGTAGGGCTTCGTAGCACCGTTTGCTGCCGCAGACACACCTAATGCCGCTTTGCTTCTGTATTCAGGTTGTTCCAGTCGGTTGCACAGTGCTGCATGGGGCAGAAGCAGGCCCAGCAAGTAATGGAAGGGACTGGTGCCAGTTAGATCAGCTGCATCTTGTGTTCTAAGCGTGCCAGCCTGGAGGTCCCTGTCCCATCGACTGACAGAAGACTCTGTAAGGTTCCTCCTGACCTTCCCAGCCCCCTTGAATCGGGTAGACGCAACAGACCCTTGGGTGAAAGTCTGTGTGGGCACGTTCCAAAGTTTTGAAACAAATTTTTGACTTTTGGCCAAAATTCAGAAGATGCTGTGAATATCATTTTGAACTAGTGTAAATACAAGGAACAGAAACGTTTGTCTGGACTTTTGGGTTTGTGCAAATTGTGTAAAAGGCAGATGGGTGACTGGTGCCTGTCCAGCTTGTAATAAAGGGGCAGCTGCTGATGCCAAGCACTTGTCTGGGGCAGACCTCCTTGTCCTGACATTCCCAGACTCCCAAAGAATATTGAAAAGCCAGTTATAATATTATGTAACTTATTTTTCTTTATGTGGATGGGGGACCTTTAAATCACTAAGTTGTTTTACAAACGAAAAAAAAGGTGGCTATGTTTGGAATATGGGAATATATGGAGTAGGGAAGGGGGTGAGGGAGGGGTTAAGGTTCAGCGTTGCTTTCCCCCCCCCATCAAATGCTGACAGACAGCAAGTGGAGTGGCAGTCAGAGAATGCCTCCTTTCTGTTGGAGAAGACACACCTCAGGCCCTTTGGGAGAGGGTCAGCTGTTTTTAGTAAAGAAACCAGAGACCAGGCCTATAGCTTTTTTTTTTTCTGACACTTGTAAATTTTGGAAAGAGGGGGGTTAAATCTAGACCTTTATCCCACCTCCCACCTTGACCACACAGTATAAGTTTGTAAAAAAAAAAAACCAACAAAAAAAAAACCAAAAGGAAAAAAAAACAAAACCCAAAGGACCAATACAGCCCATTTTGTAAGGATTTTGAATGTTTTGTAAAGTATTGGTCCATGTGTTGTATTTTGTAGCCTTTCTAGTTCTTGGGCTTTAGTTCTCCCACTTCTTGTATGTATGCATACTGTAGTTACACATTAAAGTCATGACATGCAGCACGTGCCACTGTGCTTATTCTCTCCAGTTCCATCCTACCTGGCTAGTTGATGTCTTTCCAAGCCTGTTCCACCCATCCAAAAATCTGCACTTTTCCAGTGTGTTTTGGCCGCTGCCTCTTTAGAGCAACCGAGCTTGTTTTCTAGCTTGAGGCCAGAGGGGAGAATTGTTACGGGCCTCACTGTGAAGCACGAAAGGAAAGGCCGTGGTTGCGCGGAGATAGAAATATGTTAGTTACAAGTTCATGAGCAGAACTTCTCTGATGCTGTGCCAGAAAGGAGACCGCTCGCAGCGGCAGACTACGGAGCATAGACGTCATTTCTTGTGACGTGCGCCCTGCTGCGACAGCTCCTGTCCGCAGGGATCTGCGCAGGGTTGCTGGTTAGCTGTGAGAAGGATTAGGTGGCTTCAGTGCTGCTGATACTGCGAACTCTTTAGCCTGTGCCTTGCAACCTGGCAGACAGTAGGAGATAAAGCTTCACCGCTTTCTTTTTCAGTTAGCATTACTAGTTTGTTAAAGCTAGCTGACTGCTATTGAATGGGTGGAGAGGTCAGGATTTCCTGCTCAGGTTTAAGGGATTGTGTACCTGGCTGTGCTTTTGCTGTGCAGAGCAAAAACGAGCCCCAAGGGACCGCTGAGCCAGCTGTGCCAGTGGACTGCAGCTCACAGGGAATTCTCTATCCGTGACCTGTTTCTGGGCTGTGTTTTTCAGTCACCTGTGTTGAGGAGTCTCTTGCCAGTTCCTACAATTCCATGGCATTTCTTTGTCAGGTTATGCTGAAACAGAGTTAGTTAGAATTTTTTTTTTTGGTTCTGGTGTTGCAACTCCAGCTTACCCTTCCTCCCATGGTGGGTTAGGACACAGAATTACCAGCAACCAGGTTTTTTTTCTTTATCTAATCAAGGTGCTCTGGGATTTTTTTTTTCTAGCAAACCCTATGCAGAGCTTACTGACTTGTCCTCATGACTCAAAACTCAAAGGTCTCTCTGGTTCTGTACTAATGCTGCTGCATGTGGCTAGTTCCCTTTCGGCTTCAAGAACTGTTAGGCTGGTGTAAAGAGGGGGTGTAGAATTTGGACAGGACTCAGCCAACACCCCAGTAACGCAAGCTGGGCTAGTCAGTAAGAAACATCGTCTTTATTAAATATAGCTTTGGCCTGCAAATCTCCAGTGCTTGGTCATACACAATCTGCTGAGGGGGAAAAATACACTCATATAGCTATAAGGTGATGCAGGGCAATGCCTGAGTTCAGGGAGGAACTTGTACGCTTTAAAATGCTCAGTATTAACTAAGTGTGGGTGAAGAGTTTAGTGCTGTCAGCATCTCCGCCTGCCAGATGTTTGAACCTAAGATAAGATTCTGCCCTCTTCATCTGGCTCGGGAGCAGTTCTTGCCTTAAATGTCTGACGCTAAATGAGGGAACCTACTTGCTGTTCTGACAGCGTACATCTGCCCTCCTAAAACAGCCCGTAGGAGGTTTGGGTTTTCTTACGTCTTCTAGGAGGCGGTAGTTGTGCTCCAGAGCTCTCCTTGTAAGATAAGGCCACCCCAAACCCACTTCTGTGCTGTGGAAAATGTTTATGGGAGAGGTTACTAAAAAGCCAGGCACTGCAGTGGAAGGGATGGCTGAAGGCTGAGCTTCCCTTCCCAAGCACAGCTCCAGGGGTGGCGAGGTTCCTAGCGTACCAGCTCCAGCAGCTGATGCAAGATCCTCTTCTGTCCGTAGCGCACGTGCAAAGCTTGCTGCTCCCTTCGACTCAGTTTCTCATAAGCCTCCTTGTTAGTTAGCAAGTCCTGCTCTGCTTTCAGGTCTGAGCTGTAGGACTCCAGGGTCAGCAGCACACTGTCGTAAAGGAGCTTCTTGCAAGGGGGTTTAAGTCTGGAGAGAGCTTCATTAGAAAGGGTAGAGTTTTCCTCTTCCTTGCTGTCGTCTTCCCAGCCGTCTTGTTCCTTATACTCCTTGAACTCCTCTTCTGACATGCACAGCACCTGTAAAGACCCAAAGAGCCGAGTCACTGGCTGCGTGAGTAACCGGGCTTTCTCCTCCATGGAAGCGTGGGTTTAGAGCCACGTGGGGCAGGTGAACTCTTCCTCACCCACACTAAAGGTGAGAGCGCAAAACCGGCTTAGCTACCGAATCACAAGTAACATGTGGGTTAGAAGAACATTCAAACAGCAAACCCGAGGGGGTGGTAACGCTCTTAAAGGACGTCTCGACTGCGACCTGCAAAGCTGTGGCTGCTCTCTAGGACAGCAGTAGCCATGGAGCTGTTCAGGAGTGGTAGGGAAGAACCTGTGGGTGGCTACTTGGGCAACGGAAGGTGGCTAACAGTACCTGAAGCCTGGGAGCTGGGCAACTGCACCCCCTACCCCTTCTCACGCAGGAGCGTTGGTAGCACAACGCCTTTCCATGCTCATCCCCCTTTCAGTGAACTATTTTGCATGCTGGTTTGTGCAGCTGCAGCATGCTTAGTCCGTGCTCTTCCCTGTGTAGCTCTTCCATAGCGTGGCAGCGCTTACTTTCAGGGTCGTGGACAGCTCTTCCTCTGTCAGCACTTCATCCCAGCCAAGCACGAAGGCGCCTTCCTCCCCCACCATCTCCAGCTGGCACAAGAAGTCCCACTGCTCTGAGACCAGCCGCTGCTGCGCTGCGCTTCCAGCACCTGCATTGAAGACAGCAGAGCCACAAAACCCCCTGGGGTGGGGGTGGAGGATGGAGAAAGGGAAACGGCAGGGCAGAAAAAAAAAAGGCAGGGCCCCAGCACCTGAAATGCTGTGGAACAGGCTTATTTTTCATGTTGCCCTTGATCACATTTAGCAGATTCCCTGCCCCGTCCCTCCCCAAAGCGGCTAACGGGTGCCACTCACGCTGCAGTGCTGCCTCGCGTACTGTCACCATCTGGATGTCAGCCGTGTCGTTGGTGTTGCCAGGGTAGGGCTCTGCGAAGCCATACATGTGTAGGAGCTGCCAGTTGGCCATCTGCCCGTACGTGTTGAAGATCTCTTGTCCTTTACCGACGGGCTGCGTTGTAACCATACGTAAACAGTGCTGCAAGCAGGGAGAGGAGAGGCTCTCGGAGCTGCTGTGATCCTACTGCTCGGAAACAAGGTGTTTCAAAGAGGCTCAGATGACTAAAGCCAGGCATGCAGCAGGGGCCTACGTTGAGCAAAACAACTTCCTATTAACAAGCCACTCCTCCCAACGACCTTGCACTGAGGAGGAACAGGAGCATAATAATGCCTGGCATGGCAGCTTTGCACTCACGGGAGAGTATTCCAGGTTGGCGTTGTGGTTGGCCACGTGATTCAAAATATCTGCTACGGGCACCATCATTGGAGGATTCGGCCCCTTTTCATCTTCATCTTCCTCTTCCAACGGCTCCTGAAA
This sequence comes from Phaethon lepturus, assembly GCF_000687285.1. Taxonomy (NCBI): domain Eukaryota; kingdom Metazoa; phylum Chordata; class Aves; order Phaethontiformes; family Phaethontidae; genus Phaethon; species Phaethon lepturus. Next base: position 578 of record NW_010534030.1, on the reverse strand, counting down.
GCTAAGACAAGGGCAATGAAGACAAGTCAGTTTTACGCTTTGCAGAGCAGGGTGAGCTTCACCTTATACTTACTTAAAAGGTGAGGGCTGCACAAGCACGTAACACAGCCACCACTCTTCCCAGTCTTTTACTAGCCCCTCACTTCTCACCTGTAGGCCATGACAAATGCCACCAGCTGCTTGTACAGCTCCAGCGTGTGCAGCTGGGGGTCAAAGACAGTGGGGTGAGACTCCATGAAGGGCAGGATGATGGAGCTGTACTCCAGCTGGATGTTAGCTAGGTCCTTGTCCACTGCTTCGGGGATGCCGGTGCCCTGCAGGAGCCTTGTTCGCTCTTCTTCAGGCCTGGTGCAAGGAAGAGAGCAGGTTTCTCTCCACCCACCCTAGGGTGAAGGGCCTAGAAACACTTTTCTCCTTTAAAATCTTGCCTTCCTGGTGTCTCCAAGTTCCTGTTTTTTGGCTGTCACACACACACACCCCTCCCCACGCCCACCCCCGGCACCATAACCACCCCCTGGGTTTCACCTTACCAGAACATGGGGTGATCTAGGCTCCTGAAGTCCTGCCAGAGGGAGAAG
>NW_010534029.1:0-22061 GCF_000687285.1 Phaethon lepturus | reverse complement strand
GTGAGCGTCAGCTCCCCCGCAGCCTTTCTGAAACCCTGTTTCCGGGCAAGCGGAGCCGACTGGGTTGCCTTGGGGAGGGTGGGAAGCCTCCGAAAGCAGAGAACGATTGCGGTCTGGTTCTCCTCGCTGTGTATTCGTGGGGTGGGAGTGGAGAAGGAGATTCAGGCGGGCAGAAGCGAGGCAGGGCAGCGCGGCTTGCCCCGCCGGCACCTGGCTACCCCGACCGTCACCGCCGGCGTCGCGCACAGATGAGCGCTAGCGAGGAGCCTAACCAGTGGGTCACTGCGGAGACGGAGGGCGGCAATGACCGACCCTTGTCACGCACAAGCACCTTGGTCCACCTCGCCAAAGCTAATGGAAGAGGTGGGTGGGTTTCTGAAGGTCAGGAGATTTCAATTTCTTAAAAATGTAGAGCAGAAGCCTGACAAAGATGGTGTTTCCAAATCTTGGCTTTATTTCTCTCCCCACCTTTTTCTTTTCCATCTTTCCCTCCTTTTGTTTTTTTCTCCTCACATCACCACATGTATTCGAAAAAATGAGGAGGATGGAGGAGAGAGACGGAAGGCAAACAAGCAGTGTAGGAATAGCAAAGGCTTAAGAGCCAAGAACCGAAAGTCCTCAAACTAAGAAATTACAACTCAGAAACTTCCCTCTCATACACAGACCAAAACTGTATGTACTCATTTCCATTTCCAGACACGGGCTTTTTATTCTAAAAAATAAACAAAGACAAAAAAGAACCCTGATACAAAAATCTAGTCTGACCTGTGTCACTGGCACCTCACAGCCATGCCACCCCTCCGTAACGCGGCACCAAGGACTTTTGGCAGAAGTACAGCAGATGAACCCGTTTTAAGCACTCAGCCTGGAAGGGGAGCTGCTGGGGAGAGCACCGGGCAGACCGCCGGCACAAATGCAGAACTTACAGTTTTCTACCAGAGGAATCTGAATCCCCACTTCACCGTACGTGGCAGCCTAGAGACACCAGTGTCAGAAATCCGGGGCAGTGGGAGCGTGAAGGGGACTGCAGACCGCGAGATAAAGACCACTAGGCAAATTTTAACACATCCCAGGAATACTGTCATCCATGTGAGAATAATATATCAATGCCTTTTCTATTCAAGAAACCAACCACCAGATTAAAACACGGGGCATTTTTTCTATAGACATTGGCAATAAAGTTATGTTCAGCAAACGGAGATTCACTGTAGCTTGGATAAATGTTCAAAAGTGCCCAAATGTACTAAGTCTAATTTTAGGCACTCTGAGAACCATTATCTAGCCCTCTGGAGAGCTCTGGCTTTCTCCACTGCCTATATGGATAGGGACTAGGATGACTATCTTACCTTCATGCTATTGTAAACTTAGCCTCTCCCATCCCCCAATGTCACATTTCAGAAGTAATTTAGTCAAGGGTACCAAGCAGCCTTCTAAGAAGAGTCCCTTACGGCACAACTAGTCATCAGCAAGCACAAAGATATTTGGGGTATTCTGAAATGAAACTGAGTGCCTGGGGAGGGCAGGATTGGGGGTACTGGCCTGAATGTGATGATGAGACTCAAAAAGAGACACAAAGCAAAGGCCTCCACAACCTTGGCCTGTGACAGGAATTTAAGAAATGGAGGGGTGGTGTAGAAGAAGGTGTCTATCAGGCTGAGCAGGACAAGAACTGAAGCGGAGAGGCTGATCTTAGCTAACTTGAGCTGTGTAGATATTTGGGTTCTGCTCTCAGTTCATCGCCACGGCCCCATTTGTTCTTTGTCTGTCAGGGGACTGCCAGAGGGTCCCTTGTTCTGTCTAGTTGAGGTATATCTCGGGGTGGGGGTGAATTGCTGCCTGGCGAGTATCCATATTGCCTTCCATCTGCAACAAGAAGAAGGAAAAAAAACTAATTTGGTAAACTCTAGGTGGAACAATTTCTCTGAGGCATTGAATATCTGGGCAATTGCTATAACTCCCCAGATTGAAACCAAACTCCAGGTTGTTTACATGCAGCAGACATAGAACATGCTCATATGAGGGCTGCAGGTGATCTCTAGATAGAATGGACCATCACTGGTTTTTTCTGGCTCTAAGGTTAAGTGGCACAATGAGGCTCATGTCCATACTACTAAACTCTCTTCTCCCCAGCCCTGCGTGACCTAGTCCACAGCACCTCCAGGGACAGTCCACGCTTCATACTATCCTCCAAACAGAAGCATTGCCCAGGAAAGCACTGCCTGAGTCAAACAGAACTTTGCTGAGGCAGGGACTAACTACTATGGGGGTGACTCGGGACAGTGCCTAGACCCACACTTTGACCAGTCACCAGTTTAGATGTGACCACCCAGTCCCTGATAGAGACAGCTATCATGCAGAGGAGAAAGATAAAAGGTACCTGTGCAGAGACATGAAGGGATAATGATAGATGGATGACCAAGAGAAGTCTTTCTCCTTGTAAAGCAATGTATTCGATCTATAGATGAATCTGCTGCATTTGAGAAGACTCCTCACAGAGAGTGTCAGGCCAATATGCCAATAATTAGCAGATGTCAAATCATTAAGTTAAGCTTAAACAAAAGTGAGCTCAGGATTAATAATGGAAAACACAGATTTAGCACATGACAAGCTTGCCATGAAGGGGTTACAGTCAACATGAAAGTTCCTTTGTCAGATTGTCAGAAGCACAGAAGAGCTGGAGCATGAATTGGACGTGAGACCACATGGCTGCAATGGGAGAGACTGATCCAGATTTAAGGATTTAAGCCTCTGTTGACTCCAGCCCCTGACAAGACACTGCTCAGTGAAGAGCTGGATGCTTGAGAGGGATGCCCACTTTTTCCAAGTAAGAGTCAGAAGTGGTGCCCTGCTAGAAATATGAGAAATCTCAAAAAGCATGTATTTCCACAATGGAAAACCATTACCTGCCCATTTCCAATTCACAGCATCCATGCAGAAATTCTGAGGTACTGGGTAGAGTCAAAGGTACTTAACACTGGCTGGGATCAATAGCTGCTCCACAGTGTAAAATCCCCCAAACCAACATGACACAAAATAAAACACTGCTAGTATCCGTTGGGCAGGAAGAGTTTCCTCTCATTGCTGGTCTACATCCCTCGACCTGAGCTGTACCCTCGCATGCCATCTCACTGATGAAGTGGACCCAGCGGTTCCACATGGGCTCTGAGATCCTTGCTCTGCTCCCACCTGCCAAGTACATCGTGCTGAGACTTTACTGCACAGGTTGCACTGGTTAGCTGTCAAGTCCACTTGCAACCTAAAGCAGCAGAGTAAGTAACACGGTAAATTCAATAATCGGCTTAGGGATATCATGTCCTACACTAAGCGTGGCCACCCAGCCCTATGTGCCTGTTTCTCTTGTAGTGTCTAGGATGCAATGAGTAGTGTATGCCTGCCTGGTGATGCCTGCGTAACACGGTGAGAGCAGCAAGCAGAGACCGTGGGGAGGGACCACATGGGCACGTAGGTAGTGATGTCGGGGGGCTGCAGTTGCTAATGGATGTCCCGTAAGAGACATTATAATCTTACTTGTCAGAGGTTTGACTGGTTTATCTTGCTCTCTGTCCTAGATGATCTATTTTTGTGGTTAACGGCTCATATTCCTTTTTGCTGCCTCTTTCCTGCATTGGATTAGACTTGCGTGGAGAAAAGAGAAAAAGAAGCACAAGTTGTCACGGGCAGAGCTCAAGACCATTATGCCTCATATGGTTAGAGAAGAAGTCAAAGTCAGGGAAGGTGCTTTTCCTATTCTTAGTCCAGAGGGATGGGTGGTCAGCTCTCTCCCTTGGCATCTCCGACAACCTATGTAAAGGTAAACCTTTATGTAGATTTGGGGACCTGCAGATGGAGGTCACTGGCCTGTGTAGTACACCCAAAGGAGAACATAAGGATCATAAAATTCATCCTCAAGGTAAAAATACATCTGTAACTTCACGGTCAACAAGTGCAAATCAGCCATGCCCACGAAAGCCTGCCATGGTCTTGCATTGCTCTCTTCCTTCCCCAGCCGCCACCTCCCTTCTCAGCAAAGGCACCTGCGAACGGAGGCAACTCATTGCCTGGCACCCAATTTTGAGTGAGCCTGGTGGGTGCTGTTTGCACAAAGTGCCACTCTGTGCTCCATTTCTGGCAGCCTGGCCCTGCCGCGCATCAATAAAAGAGCATCGGAAAGCAAGCTGGACTCCTGCCTAGTCGAAGTCTGAATTGGCTTTGTCAGCGCGGGAGGGAGAAGAGGCTTTCAGTGACATTCAGAGGTTCCTGGAGCCTGCGGCGGACCCCAGCACCGCTGAATGGAGTGAAGGTGATGGACTCGGAGGTGAGACTTGCAGTCTCTGGCACCCCCGATCACCGGCAGCAATGGCGTGTTTATGCCCCCAGGGAAAAGAGCAAACGACCTCACAGTACCAGCTGTGGGGTCCTGCGGCCCCTTGACGTAGCTGCCTTTTAATCCCGGGTAACGGCAAGTAGGCGTCAGCCCTGAAGCAAACAAGGTTTATGGGTTTTGCCCCTCACTGACTCCCGGCCTATTTAGTTCACAGTGATGTGAAAAGTAAAATTCCTCCTGAAAAAACCAGGGCAGGATCAGGCCCAGAGGAGGTGGGAATCTGCTGCCTGGGCTGCAGCACGTTTCAGTTTCAGCAGTGCTTTGGAAGGGGCACTCCCTGTCCTGCTGCTGTCAGCTGTGGGCGTTGTTTGCTTTCTTCAGCATTTTATTTTTGTACATTATTATTAATTTTTTGTGGCCTTGAGTGTAACTGTTTTGAAAGTAGCAGACCCCGAAATTCATTAAATGTGTGAAATGACGGGAGAAAAAGTGTGAAATTGTAACAGTCTGTTTGGGGTTGATTAATAGAAATTTCTGCTGACAGTCCCCGGGCCCTTCCGGGGGTCACTGGAACGGAGCAGCTGTAAAGACAGCAGGAGCAATTTAGAAGCTGCCCGATGGGGGCTGTGCAGATTTTGGAACAAGTGGGGAGAGTCCCATGCCCTTGTTCAGGCCAGTGGGAGACGCCTGGCCACCACGGTGTCACGTTAACATGCAGATTAGCCCGAGAGGTGCTCCCGCCGGCCTCGAAAGGGTTATTTTGCCGCACGGGAGGTTGTTGTTGTTACTGCTATTTTCCATCCTCCAGCAACGTCACCTATAAAGCTGTTTCTGCTGCATCTCGCTAGCTGCGCTTCTGCTAATCAGCAAGGAAAAAGCCCTGCGGTGGAAAGCGCTGAGGCCGGGGGAGATTCCTTCGGTTTCTCTCCTCCTTGGAGGCTGGAGAGTCACCAGCCGGGGCCCGAGCTGGGGCTGGCCCCGGTGCTCGGGCTGCTGCTGGGTGAGGCCCTCAGTGGCGAAGGCAGCCGGCACCGAGGACCAAGGAGGTCGGACGCCTGCGCCCGCGAGGAATAATATTTCCCTGGCTCCCACCGGGCACCCCAACCTGAACTGCTGACTTTTTTTCTTCTTTTTTTTTTTTCCCCCCCTTGAGGCAGCTCTATATAGTCAAACGCTTTCACCCTAAGAAAGATACAAAAGAAAACATCAAAGTAAATGTCCCCACACTGACATAAGGCTAGAATAATGGTGACCTAGTAGCTAAAGACTGGGACGAATACTGAAAGTAATTCACTCCCCTCCATAACAATGGGGCATGTGTGACAATGATATATACCGGGAGGCGAGGAGAGCCACTTTTGTTGGGTAGCGATACCCCACAAACCCAATTGTAGGGAGATCAATACTGTCATAGGACAATCATCAAAGACCATCAGCTCATCATATTTTCATACCATAAGCAGCTCAAGGCGCCGGGGCTGCCTCTCCGGCAGAAAGCCCCGCGCGGAAATTTGAAGGGTGTGAAATCGACATGATTAATAATTATAGTTATTAGCACATGTACCAGCTGCTCATGTATGGCTTAGCCCGTGATTTATGGGGCCATAAATGCCCATATCTGCTTCTGACGCGGAAAGGAGAAGGGCACGCAGTCATGGGCAGAAAGCATCATCCCTGGTGCCAGGAGCTTTCCTCCCCGCCCCCCCCGACAAAATTAAAACAACAACAAAAATGGGCCAAAAAGTCACCCCTGCTCCACAGCAATGGAAGGAGCCCTTTTGTTCGCATGTCTGCCTTAACGGCGGCTGAAACCTGTCTGCTCAATGTCCCCAAAGCCTTTGAAGTTTGGATCCCAGCTAACAAGGGCTAGCATTTTCCCTCCCCCACGCAACTTCACGCTGTTGCCAGGCTGCAAACAATCACCATACATATTACAGATGAAACCACGAGGACCAACAACAGAAGAAGCAAAAACTAATTGTCTAGGTGCCAGAAGTTAAAGCTTTTGTTTCCAAATGCAATTTGATTCCCCTCTCGCCCACCTCCCCCCAAGCCCCACCATCCATTTACAATGTGGTTCATCATAGAAATTGATTTTACTTTGACAGGATCTGAAAATATGGTTTGAAATGGCCATGCACACAGTACCACCACTCTCCCCCAGTAGATATGACAGTACATTAACTCTTCTGGGGTTTTTCTTGACTTCTGAAGACTTATAATAACTTTTTTTTTCCCTTGCCAGAGCAAGAAAATCTGGTTAGTGCTGCAGAGAAGAATCACAACCTGCCACTGCCCGTGAATGTGCAAAAATGAAGCCGAGTGAGCTGCGGACCTATTTTTCCATAATGTTCATAGCGACGGAATAGCCGCGTCTTGCTCTGGAGCGGAAGTTGAAGTCGGTGCCCAGTCCTAGGGCTGCTGTTTCCAGCCTGCATTGAAGTCAGTAGTAATGCTGCACCCCTCCTCTGGATCAGGTGGTAGCAGGATGCATGGCGAACAGACCAAATATATCCCCACTCCCGCGTGTGAAACCTTGTGAGCCACGCCATTCCATGAAGCCTGTCACTCACACGCTGACCTGGTGGGCTGGGAACTTCAGTGAGGTGAAGGAGTTCCTGAACGATGAAGATGAGCACAACTAAGGAAATAACACAGCGCAGTAGTGCATCTCGGGGGTTAAAGTGATACCAAGATACTGGAGCAGCCTCCAGCAGACACTGGAGTCGGGATGCGAGGAGGGAGAGAAAGGGGATTACGACACCACATGTGTAACCTCTTCCATTCTACAAAACGGTGACCAAATAGTGTAGCAGGATAACTGTAAATGCACTGGGATGTCAAAAGGATTACTGAATTATTCTGCTTTTAAATGGACTCTGTGTAGTTCCTGTAGTTCAAGGTGGTGGAAAGACCAATGTTAGTAAAATAACTTAGTATAAATAATTTACTCAGTGAATCTCGTAGAATTGATTTCTGTTTCTTTTTCTTCAGGAAACTGAGTACTTTGGGCCAAAAAATTAGTCTGTGTTCATGTAAAAGGTTTTGTTAAAAAACCAGACATATTCGAGGGAAAGAAAACACATTTCATAAATGTTTCGTCAAAAACAATGGTTTTCCATTGAAAAGCCATTTTAGTGGGAAAAATTGACCAGTCTTTAGATGAAGTTAGTTGACATGTTCATAGTGTGCTCACCTATTATACCCCTTTCCTTCAGTGTTGAAATGCACCGTCCAAAGAGCTTGTGAGTTTTTTCCTGTATGTATTTGTTGGCCCCAGTGCATGCTCAGGAAGTCCTGATTTTCAAGGGCAGACTGCCAGTGGTAACTTGGGTGCCTGGTGTTGCCTGTTTCCCCATGTATTGCTGATCTCTACCTTAAACAAGAAGATTTTAGTCTCTTAAATTTTAAGTAGCCCTTCATGACATTGGATAATGACCAAGCTACAGTCAAACACGAGCCGTGCTCGGCTCAGACACAGTCATTTGGTTGAGTACAAGAATAACGGGGTGAAATATGAGGGTCTGGGGGCAGGGGTCAGACTAAACCATCGAATGTTTCTTTTTCGTCTTCCTTTGCATGAATCTGGGAGCCTCCTACCGCGAGACGATAGATGTGGGTGCTGCATCGGGTGGAGGTGCCAGGTGGGGTTCAGAGGGAGCATCTCTGACATCTGGGCTGTCTCTCTTTGCCGAGCTCAGTCCTCGCATCAGGACACGGCCGGCGCACACCACCGGCACCGCCAGGCTCCAACCCAGCCGCACGCAATGGGCCCACCTGCTTTTGGCGTCTTCAGAGAGAAGCACCGTTTGTCTGTGGACTCAAAACATCCACAATCGGTTCTGATCTGATGTGATTTGTTGGTTGATTTTTCACTCATCCCACCCTCCTAAAATAACCCTAAAAAACTCTTTCCACAAAGTTATCTTGTTTGTGTATGTGTATGTGTAAAACAGAAAACTATGAAGCCATAAGGCAGATTCTCAACTGCTTCGTGTAAACCATCTCACTGGGTTTTGGCAAAGACAGACATCAATGCCAAGGATTCTTTATACTGTTGTCTTGGACATCCAAGGTAGATGGGGGTCTCAGATTCTTCTTTTCTCTAGATGTGTATATCTAACCATAAACATGGGTACATTTATGTGTAGTTTTACCTACATTTTAGGTATCAAAAAATTCTTAAATATCAGATTATACTGGAATATTTTGTCCCATCAGCCAGTCTTATTATACGGGGCGACAAAAGTCATCAGCAGATATGAGTTTACTGACTTTTTTATGAAGGAGTTTATGTGTATAAGCATGTAAACATATGTATAAACATCTGCATGCATATGTGTGTATACACACAATTTCTCCACCAAAAAGCTGGAGAAGTAAATATAGTGACCAAGAAATATCCTATTCAGGTAAAGTAAGGTAACTTAACTTACATATTCACACAGAAACTGTGAATTCCGAACTATAGGCGTTTTTGTTATATATTATATTCAGAATGTAACCCAAAGGGAATTATTCAGAAATGGTTAACTGTTGGTTGTATTCTAAAAAGTCATAAAAGCTTTTTTCCTGTTCTGGCCTGTTTAGATTTAACTCTCAAACAATATAACAATATGTATTACTTCACTGAATCGACACGGATTTTCATAGCTGAGATTTGAATAGACTGAACAAATTTTGTTCTTATGCAAAATAAGTGATTTTACAACATGCTGATAACGTCTATTATAGGGCCAAGGGGAGGAAAGTGCCTCATTGCAGTGAGGAGGAACAAGATCTCTTTTGCTTTCTAGCAAACAAGTTAAGAAATAATGCCAAGGTCTCACAACAGGTCCGTAACCTGCATGCACGGCAGGTGCTAAATGGGGAGAGCCACCAGTGTAGCAGGATAATGAAGGACAGCCTGTGAAATAACTTTGTTTTCTGGTTATTTTGCCTGATTCCTAATAGCGTCGTATCAGACAAACTGGAGGGTATTTTCTGGAGGTATGACTTTTTCTGGAGGTATGATTTTATGTAGCGTTTAGAAAAAAATGAGAAAGTATGTGACTGCCTTAGCAAAAATGTCCTGAATAAAGGAAGAGGGAATCAGGTGACAGAATGGCCAAGGAAGACCATGAGGTAATTGTCTAGTAGAAACTGTATATGTTTATATGTAAATATGTATGTGCACAAGGGTGTGTGTATGCATGTGTGTGCATATTTGAGTAGATGCTGATCTGTGTGAGTGTACGCAAATGAACTGCCATCATTCAATAAGCTCTTAGGTTACCTTTAAGATGAATGGATGAAATGAGTCGTGTCTACATGACTTTAGTATTTCTCCCTCCTCTCTTCTCTTGAGCCTTAGCTGTCCCGCATCCAGATGGCTGCACTGTGGAAGCCGTCCCCTCACACCCCTCGATTCTGCCTCTTCCAAGCATAGATGTTCTCAAATTGTTCATTTTTTTGTCTCCTGGACTCATCAGGAGTCCAGAAGGAGATCAGGAAATAAAGCACTCGTTTTAAGGTGAGCCAGACAGGATTCAGAATTTGTAGAGAAATTTAGTAACAGCTTTTAAAAAAATATTTTTATTATCAGATGATAAAGTCAATAAAAGTTCAAGACGATTTTAGTGGCCAATAGGACCCTGGTTGGCTATGTGAAGGGATATTACAGAACGTTTATTGGATTCAAAGAAAGCGGGGAGAGCCATCGCTTCCAGAGAAAGGGCTGGAGAACCACAGGTGCTGGCCTGACCGGGGGATACAGTTAGAGGTAACTGTAGGCAGAAAAAGTCCAAACATCACTGCTGGAAACCAGAACTCTGCAAGGAGCATTTATAGCAATTCAACACCAATCATAACTATTTAACTAGTTCAATAATCTCTTACCCAGCTAGTTGCAATTCTCCTAAAGAACAGTTATGTAGAAATGGGCATCTGCTCAGATCACCCAATTCAAAACAAACCATTTGCATAATAAATATTTGCAGAGGAGCAAGTGGGTGGGGTTTAGGCGAGTGCACAGATGAACATAAAAATCAAATACAGCTAGAAAGAAACTAGGCTTAATTACTGGAGGACAACAAAACCAAACAAAGCCCCCATATTTCTTCAACTACTTTAAAAAATCAGTGCAAATATCTCTTATATGTCCATTTGCCTCTTTCCAGGGTCATCATTTGCTTCCTGTTCCTCCCTGACTAATAAAAAGGAACTTGTGGTCTTGTTCCAGGGCCCCGCACGACTTCATTTGCAAGCAAATAGCTTGAGAACATACGTGTGTTCTTCTGTGGGTATGCAGGGAGGTGAGGGCAGATGGGAAAATGCCAGGGTCTACAGCACTGGTCCCGAATAAAGTCTGCTTCACAATGACACTTAGGTTAAAAAATTGCTACAGCTTTTTTAATATCAGTAGTTCACCCAGACATTGCTCTTGCACTGAGTCCCAGCATGCATTGTGGGAAATTCAGTGGCATTTTTTGCCTCCCATGGTCTCATCCCAGCTGTAATTTGTCCATTACTAATGTGACCAACAACTTATTATGTTATAACCTCCAAAGGAAGTATCAGTTTCTACCCTGTTTCCATAGACTTAGTGGTAGAGTGGCAATGGATGAAAATGAGTTAAAAATGGTTTGACTAAACTCACTTGTTGATTATGAGCGGCTCAGAAAAGCCTGTGAAGGGAGACAATTGTCAGGAGAATGTTAAAATGAGCAGAGAGGTGTCTAGAAAAGGGGCAAAACCCCCAAACAACTGAAAAACCAAAACACTCACTGATTTTTGCTGGATCTCAAGACAAAGAACTTAAGTTGGAAGGATGCAAGAGAGAAAAGGAGGATGAGTAGCATGGCAGCCTAGCCAGGAAGACTCATTGTAGCGAGATCCTTGGCATGTTCCCAGCATGAAGAAACTTGATGAACATTTAACCCAAGCACATTCTTCATGGGGCTTCTGCCTCTCTTAGCAGCACAGAAACTCATCCGTGGTGAGCAAGGTATAAGAGCAACGTCTCTCCATGTGACCTCTGCATGGCAATATGTAATGGTGACATACTAAATATGACTAATATTTTCTTCAGAACTGAGTTTACAAAAATACATGATCAGCTGTGGTCAGCAAACAAGACCATAATGTGTTGTCTATCACAGCACAAACAGTGTATTAATGGAGCCATTAATCACCATCAAAACTGTATTAGGAGTGAAGATAGCCAAAGAGAGCTTAACTGACAGCAAGTGGCCATAAACCTGTCCAAAAACTAATTTGATTACCATCATACCAGCATCTGTGCCACTTATGAGGGTTCATTTTTTTGATGAAATTAAGTAGACAAGTCGTTCATGCGTATAATAGACATCTAAATCATGGTAAACACGTTGCTGGCAAGAGAAGTAGTTAAAGAAAGTGGGAGATTGCTTTGCAGGTGACATTGCAAGCAAAATGCACTGCCGGTGTCACAACAGTTGGTTAGAAAACCGTTGTCAAACTCATCTTGCCAAGCCATGAGTGAGAAATGTTTTGGATACACATTCAACAGAATAAACACTGCTGAAAGTCAGGGGATGTCGGAGCCTCTAGCTATTTACAAGAAGGACAGCTTTTGCCAATATAAACTCTTGCTCTTTATCGGCAATAAATATTCCCTACAAACAATCTGTTTTATTCATAGACAGTTGGATCCATTATGTTTTGGTCTTGACAGACGGGACAGTGGGATGCTGCATTTAAATGACACAGACTGTATAGGAATGTATTTCCAGATGATGACTGAGCCTGGAGCTTCCACATAAATCAGGGGAGAGAAATTATTCTGTAAGAAATACGCTCAGATTTCAGCCTCATAAATACAGAGAGAAACGAAATTTTCAGGGCTTCTTAACTTTTATGTGAGCATTTTAATGATCATTTTAGGCAGCTACCAAGAAATTAATGTTTACTGTTAGCAATGTTATGCACATGAGAAGTCTCTCAGGAAAGCAAAAGATAAGGTTGTCCCGCCTACGTGTAACTAAGGGGCTCAAGTCTGAAAAGATTTCCATCTTGGAGGTCAGGGATGGTTGGATTTTCTGGCAGAACAAAACTGTCCAATTTGCCAAAATGAATACAGATGACAAATCACAGTTTTCCCACTTGCTTTGCCACGCAGCTGATACAGGTAGGGGTGAATGTGTGGCTGCTGGCAGAGCCACCACTGGAAGGAAGGGATGAGAGCTTATAGCTGAAACTCAAAAGTGTTTGAGAGCCAGGTGGACATGTGAAAATGTGCCTGCTTTAACTTGCCACTTCTACATAGACTTAGCGCGGCTGGCGATCTTAGGCCACTTCAAATGTATCCCACGTAGGTGCTGTACATATGCTGAATGCATAATATAATTGAATATGGAACAGGAAGGGGATCAGTCCCCCGAGAGGGAGATTGTTTCTTCAAACTAGACGTTAATGATAGAGTGAGTGACATTTATCTCCGGTCCTTTTATGAATCACTGAGACGCAAACAGTGAACACCTTGCCTTTGCTGTGAGCTATGCCTCAAGCCATGGGAAGCTGCCTGCCATTCACAAGCCAATGCCTTGTAGGCAGCTCCATCTTACCTGAGTTCGCAGATGGGCCATTCCCCAGGTGGGTCTGGCAAAACACTTCTCATTAATCATTGCTTAAAGCCCTCTCAGTGGGAAGACCTCAGGTTAGACATCATTTGGAAACAAATTGGGTGAAAAATAGCTCTGACAATAAGGAGCCCACACAGAATTCCCCTGTGAGAGCTTCAGCGGTGCGAAAACAGACTCTTCCAGGACACTAAATGATCTGTCAGTTAGCAAATGACATTATAATCCAGTTTTATGCCACAGAAAAATCAAAGCCTTTGCTACACTTCCTCATTTTTCCCTCTATTTTTCCCCCTTTACATCCATTGAAGTGACTGAATGTTTGAGTTAGGAGAGGAAAGAAAAGGATCTGCTACAGGATTTACAAAACACACCCTTTATTTTCAGTAAGGTGAAATAGTATCAGATTTTCCATGTTAAGTGATAGACATGAAACCAAATATCTTGGAAAGGAGGCAGAATGTTTTGGTCTGCAGTTCAGGAAAGAGAGACTGAGATTTCTGTTTCTGCTTTGCCCCCCAACTGTGCTCCCAGTCCCCTTTGACTATCCCTTCCACTTTTATGGGCAGAGATCCTGATTCTGCAGACAACTTTCTGGAGGCAATGGACTTGGTGACATGCTTAAACAAAAACTGTTGCTTATGCACTTTAGTGTTTGAATCAGAGCTTGTAATAGCAATGACACACTTGCTAACCTCACAGAAGTGGGACTCCCACCTGTACAGCACCCTGGAGACTTGAAGAACTGTTTACAGTGAGACTGATCTTAGGGAAAAATTAAGGTAGAGGTAAGACAGTTGAAGGAAGTCATCTTGCTTTGCCCAGAACACATTTGCCAGGCATAACGGTCCTAAAAGAGAAAGAAGTGAATCCCAAATCCAAACCCACTGCCCAGACAGATAGCCAAGTTGCAAATACTTCCAAGGGATAAACCTAAATCTTGCAGTGTTGTCTTGTTGCCTTTCTTCTTCTTCTTCTGCCATCACTAACAGCAGAAACCCACCCACAATCTACCTGACACATCACAAGTGACTGGCAGGCTGCCCACGCTCTCCATTGCTGCTGGTGCCGGCCAAAGGGTGCGGTTGTCCCCAGCTCTTCCTGGCAGTGGGATTTCCTTTTCTGTTCTGGTTTAGGTGCATGCACTGAAGTCCTGTTGGAGTAATTTTAAAAATAAATCTTTAAAATGAAGTATGGAATCAAGTCCTTTTCCGAATGGAGGCTACAGTGATTATTTCAAAGCAAAATCCTTGTGCACTCACACAGCAGTCCTGGGCAACCTGTCATTTAACCTTCATTTTCAAGCACTGACACCTCATGACAGTTGTATTTCTGGATCCTCAGAGGCATTAAGTGTTGACCTATTGTGCTCGTTTTAGTTGGGATAGAGTTAATTTTCTTCATAGCGGGGGTCTATGTTTTGGATTTGGGATGAAAACAGTGTTGATGATACAGGAATGTTTTCGTTATTGCTGAGCAGTGCTTACACAGAGTCAAGGCCTTCTCTGCTTCTCACCCCACCCCACCAGCGAGAAGGCTTGTGGTGTACAAGAAGCTGGGAGGGGACACAGCTGGGACAGCTGACCCCAGCTGACCAAAGGGGTATCCCATACCATATGACATCACGCTCAGCGTATACGGCTCGGGGGAGAAGAAGGAAGCGGGGTGCATTTGGAGTGATGGCGTCTGTCTTCTTAAGTCACCATTACACGTGATGCAGCCCTGCTTTCCTGGGGATGGCTGAACTCCTGCCTGCCCGTGGGGAGTGGTGAGTGAATTCCGTGTTCTGCTGTGCTTGTGTATGCAGCTCTTGCTTTCCCCATTACACTGTCTTTATCTCAAACCACAAGTTTTCTCATGTTTACTCTTCTGATTCTCTCCCCCATCCCACCGGGGGAGAGCGTGCAAGCAGCTGCCTGGTGCTCAGCTGCCAGCTGGAGTTAAACTGCAACAGCAACTCAGGTAAACTTAAAAACTATGCTTCTTCTCTGCCTCCAGCATTGCTTCTTTTCTCAAGTACACCCAAAGGTTAAATTGACCCAGGGCATGGGCAACAGAAAAAGGGAGATAGTGAGTGTGCAGCTTAACTTACCCTAACTGAACAGAGGAGCAAAGTGTAATGTGGGGCAAGTCAGACATCCTTCACTGAAAGACATGGAGTACGGCCCAGCTACCCCACACACAGGCATGGACACGGGCAAAACCCACTGCAACGAGGGGCTGAAACAAACGGCAATTGTTAAAACTCGAGTTTTGCTTCTTGATGATGTCTCATGCTGACTTACCTACATGCACACCTGCCTACATATTACACTAAAAACGGTTAAGGGCTAATTTTTCAATAGGTTCCAGCTATAACACCCAATGTCTTTGCATGATGTAAAATGGGTTTTTTGAAGTCTCTCCACTGACAGCCCTAACACAACAGGTCTTAGAGTTTGGCTAACAGAAGTTTACAGCAGTCTGAATCCAGGCAGGCCATTATCAGCTGGGGATCATCACCACGTGGCAGCGATACCACATGTTTTAAGACTCAGGGGCTGTGCAACAACCTGTTGAGGTTTGAGCCTTTTCTTTTGCCTTCCCACTGAAATGCCCCTAAGGTATTTAAAAGTCCTTGCTCTCATGCTTTTGCCCAGAGACCTTTCTGTCAGCTTTTTGTCTGGAGTCAATCAGTGGCTTCTGCCAGAGGTTTGTCAATACGTACCATCCCTATAGGCTGCCTCAGCATTCTTCTCCAGTGATTCGGCACAGACATCAAAGACTGGTTGGCCCCAAATACTGAGTTCATTTTTCTTTCATTATGGTTCACCCAGAACATGAGTGATGGACTCAGTGCAGTCCATGTTAGAGTTCCTACCTGAGCCCTCTCTGTTGGTACCCTCTGCCCAGAGCACACCAGAGTGTCCCCCAGCACGAATATTTGCTAAGAAGTGAGAACAACGTCAATTATTTAGCAGGCACACCGCCCACCTGCACCATTTCTTCCTGCTCTAGGCACCGCTTTGCACCGCGAACAGCCTCGCTGAAATCGAGCTTAAAATTGTCAGCGTTTCCATGGCGTATTGCTGTCAGATTTCCAATAATGGCCTCAAGGTGTTGAGAAAGGAACACTGATCCGGCACTCGTCCCAACTCAATATGTTTGCACCTCTCTGCTGGCCTCTGGAAACGATGGGGCTGCAGCCAGCCTCACTCATCACACAGAATTAGTGAGCGTGTGAGTGTTTGCATGGCAGCCCTGCACAGCAGTCAGCACGTAAGAAGATTTATTGCTTTATTTGACACTCTGTTATTCACTAACTAAGCATGACACATCTGGGACTAGGAACCATCTATTTGACACCAATGAGTCTTTTTTGCATTGATTGAGTTTATCCATTTCATGCCCAGAATACAACCTGGGTAAGGAAATACTCTCAAAATGGGCTGGAATGGTAGCTGCTGGTTTTATTTTTTTCCAGGAGAATTAATATGATGGGCAAACAACCTCATATGTTACAGAGCAAGGAGAGGTGATGTCAGTCACTTCAGCACCTCCCTTCTTGTCACGAGGCACCATAATGATGAGAAACCATTTCTTTAATGCTGATAGACTGGTGGGGAAGCACAGATCAAAATGCCATAAATAATAACAGCAATGTCTGAGGTCTCAGTGAAATTAAATTACCTTGCCCGGCCCATAGATGAGACCATGCAGAACATGAGCTGCACCACTCAGGACATGATTTTCCATGTGTGCTCTGCAGAGCTGGGAACAATGATCACCCACAGTTACTTTTTCCCTTCCCTAACTGGTGGGACAGGCCAACCCACGTGCACAGGACCCCAACTTGCTCTGAGCTAGAGATAAAATATGGAAAATCAGGAAAGTCTTAGCAATCTCACACAGAGCTTAAACTGAGCTCTAAATGCACTTTGGTTGCATAGGCAGCTTGGGCTGTCACTGGACTAATGAAGGATTATGGACCCTTTACGTGACAGTGCAACACTGACAAATGAACCCCTCGCTGTTTGGGTGTTAAATCAGAACCCTTCCTAAACACTTCAAACACTCCTGTGAGCCCCAAAGGGAGAGCTCATGCTTCCTAAATGGAACATTTTAATCTTTTTCTTACTTGTAATTACTCTCAAGTCTGTAATTAAACTGATGATGAGTTCCAAGACCTTTTTGTTGCTGCTATTTTGCAGATTTTAAAAGGGAATTTGCTCAGCAGGCGAATTTATCCTGGAGTTTCAGGTCTTTTTAGCCATCTCATCATGAAGAAGAACATTTCCCCTCCTTTATATGTAGATGGTGATATGGCAATGCATGACCAAATCATTCTGCAGAGAAATTATAGATAGAAAAAGGAGAGAAAAAAGTAAGCTGTCAATAATAAAATACGTCAGTAATCAATCTCCTGTTTTAAATCTACCAGTGCTTCTTTTTGCTTTGGAGTGCACTTAGCACTCATCAAAGCCAGCAGGATGGCAGCACTGGCAAGCAGAGCTGACCTTCAGGGACCGAGGGAGCCCAGATGTGTGGGTAACCAACTTGGCATCCAAAAACATCAGCAATGTTCTCCTCCGTTACCTGATACGCTTTTCACCGAGGAATGAAACTCATCTCTTCATAAAACGGTTCCTCCCTCCAGCAAACCTGCCCCATCCCAGCAGCTTGCAGACATAACACTGGGGGTCTCTAAAACACAAACCCTCAAATCCCAGCCAGAGTTCAAAGTCACGCTGTCTCGCTAAGGCAGGTCCTACCAGAGCTACTTGCTCAGGCTTTTGCACTCTGGAAACACCATGCCAGATCACACACCACACACCAGCTCCATCTCTGTTTGTGGTCATGGGTGGAGTTTCCTACTTTTTCTTTTCCATTATCAATTATCTTTCTAAAACAGGCAATCACAGAGTTTTTTAATAAAGAAAGTGTTTAAGTGGTGTTTGGCAGACCTGATACTGAGAGTTCTAGTTTAAAAGTGTCACTGTTGAACCTTCTCCTCTCAGTCCTTCTTGCGTAGCCTTGTATCTCCTTGTCACTTGTTTTGTTATAAAAACAGGTCTTAGCACTGGTCTTGATACTGTTCCTGTCAATTTTTCATTGTACCTTAATATTGTTTCTTTGACTGTAGTTGCACATTGATATTTTTCCTCTAACATGTATAATATTTTTTCCTTTACTAAACTTTTCAGTCCTTGGTAGCACAGTTCTTTTGCCAACATGCTATGTCTCGTCTTGCACGGGTCTTCAGTTTGAAATTATCTGCAAAGGAAAATTGTAGAAGAAGGATCATTTGGTTTACCTAAAATACTTCATCTACACAAATGTGACCAAGTTTCAATTTCAGGTTTGTTTTTTCTAATTATAAGGAATAATATGGCACAACATAGCATTTGAAGACAAATCTGTATTTTTTTGAAAGAAAATCTATTCAAATGCAAGATGGATATTTTATTTCCCAATCATTCAAATGGAACAATGGCAGAACTTTTCTTTCTCCAGACTTTTTCCAAATTGAATTGATTAGATTTTGTGACACATTTTAGCTTGTGGGGAACTATTTAGTCCCAGCATGAGTATTTCTCCAGCTAGGTTTACAATAGGAAACAAAATGTGTGTAACCTCAGGAGAGACCATCATTAGCTTGTGTCACAATGACAAAATGCCATTTATTCTTTGTTTCCTGTCTCTCAGCAATATTTTTCATTCCTAATTCTCAGATTCTTTCATAAAACGTTATGCCAGGCCATATGGAAAGTCCGACTATATTAGATCAAGGATCTCTCCATTATTTTTTATGATGTTGACACATTCAAATGATGATATGTGTTGGACTATTTTTGTATCTGTGAATTGCCATCTTGTAAAAAGAGAAATATTCTGAGAAGTAGGTTTCAACAAGGTTCTTCCATAAGCAGTTAGATTTCCAATAAAGCTGCTCATACATCCTACTTTGTATTTATGGTCAGTGGATTTCATTTCAGTGGAACACACTGCCTCTTAGGCACATTGAAGATCTGTGCACTGGACTACTTGCAGGCTGGGGACCTCAAGTTTGCACGTTGGGAAAGCTGTGAAGCTTCATTTTACTCCATGAAGTTCCACATCTGTTTCCAAAGACAATATAAAAATTCTCATAAACATAAATCCACCTTTACAAATGTCAAAATCCTCCACATCTTTTCCACCAGTTTACCAGATGCAGATGTAAGACAGATTACTCAGCCATTTCCTAGGTCAAACATCTGCTGCTCTATGGCTTTTGGATTAGTGACTATTTTCAATGTTTTTCCTATGTCTTACTTAAGCTCCACTTAATGATGATTTTATGAATTTTCACTGCCTCAGGTTCATCTTCAAGTTTCACATCCTTCAAGGGATTCCTACCAGTTGCTTCTTAAACAAAACCACCAATAAAATGGTTACCACCTCTCACAGTCATATAAAGTTTTTAATCTAGTGTCATAGAATCACAGAATTATTAAGGTTAGAAAAGACCTTTAAGATCATCAAGTCCAACCATCAACTCCACACCACCATGACCACTAAATCATGTCCTTAAGTGCCACGTCTACACGTTTTTTGAACGCCTCCAGTGATGGTGACTCCACCACTTCCCTGGGCAGCCTGTTCCAATGAAGTAAGTAAATACCAGCATTCCACTTTAAGGAATTTGAGAGGTGCAACAAACTAAAAATAATCTTTGTCCATGCTGGCTAAAATAAATATGTAAATAAATAGAAATATGGTCTTCACTGCCATTCAGCTGATTGACTGTTTGAAACAAGAAGGAACAAACTTCTTTGGAAAATCTGATGAGCACCCTTAGTCCTCTTCCACTCATCACTTAGGAAACAGGGGAAACTATTTTAACACAAAACTCATTTGATTGCTTAGCACATTTTCTTGATTCAGTGGTTTCTTTTAGAAAGATTGTAAAAAAAAAAAGTACAACCAAAGTGGTAGGAACCCCTAATTTTTAAGATGCTTTTGCATTGTATGATCAAAGTAGGGTTCATAAAGAAGTATTGTGTGTTCTTGATGCCTAGTGCAAATCAATACAGAGAGTCCATGTCATCTCTATGCAGTACCTCAAATGCAAATTAGATAAAACTTATTTCATGGAGCAGAATATACCCTGCAACTTAAGAAAACCCTGGAAAGCCTAATGAAATACTAACAAAACAGCCTCATAAGTATCTCATTCCCACATGACCCGATGCAGAGAGGGCTGTTGCTGGGAATCACAGTGTGCAAGAGCCACACAAAAAGCATATTTATTTGGTTGAGGAGAATGTATCCATCTCTCTATCAATAAATGTCTGAATGTCTGAGCTTCCTGTGCTCACACCTGAGACCTCTCTCTCTCTCACCATACCCTCTCAAATCTTACCATCAGTCTGTCACAACAAAACTAAGTGATCTGTTTTTGAGTCCAGGGTGGGATTAAATAGAATTGTAGTTCATACTGATCAAAAACCTAAAGCTGCACTGTTGCTGTCGTTACGGTGATCCTGGGGTATGTGCATCCAGATATTCTCATGAGCTAAGGGATTATAAATAGGAAGCCCATGAAAGCAATTTTAGGTGGTAGAAGAGTCTCAGGACGTAAAATCTCAGGAGAGACATTTCTTTTTCTTTAGAAAGAGAAGTTGTTTCAGTTAGATTAGCTATTCCTGTTGCTCTCCACATCTCTCTCTTCTTGTTAGATATGGAGAAGGCCTTCGGAAGGCTCGTACGCAAGTGGCTGTCACCAGGACTAAGGCCATCATTCCTGTACCAGCTACCAAGCAAAAACATTTTGGGTTATGGCTGGTGTGAAGCAAGGCTCACAAAACTGCCAGTGGGAGACAAAAGACTCACAGCTGTCCGAGGAACAGATCCTTAAGGGGCCTGTGCTTTAAGTATGCTCCTTTAATTCCTTTTAAATTGCATGCATTTATGCTAAAAGTCTTCTACAGGCTGTTTTCCCTCAGACAAATGTCGTTGACTCTGGACATGCAACAAACACTGATTTAAAGAGAGAGCTCAGCGTGTTAACACCATTAGGAATTAACCTCTTTTTTCATGGTGTTATGTGATTAAAACATCAAACTAACTTCAATGCCAGAAATGTGTTAACTGCTGCTTTGTGCCTCCAGCTGTGCTGAGCCCAAACGCACTACGTAGGGTGTAGATCAGTCCTTTGAGAATAATGATTAAGGGGGGTTTTTTTAAGGTGTTTTTTTCTTTCCTACCGCAGCGTGGAAAGTGAAGGGCAGCAAACAGCTAGGCAGAAGGGTTAACTCAGGACGCTGCTGGGCAGGGAAGGGTGGAAGTATTTGCACAGAATAGCATCTGGAATCTATATGTCCTCAAATACTTTGAGGGGGGAAGCAGTTTTCCACATTCATTACAGCCTGGTAAGGAAAAGGAGAAAAGAAACAAGGGGGGATAGAAAAGAAACAGGGGACTCCTTTTGTATCTGTGTCCAATATGGTTTCTTTTGATTTTTCATTCTCCATAGTCAAGAGCTCCCCATGGGTTCTCATCTGTTACCCAGGCTTTGCCATACCTGCCTGCCTGTGTGAAAACGGCTCAGCTGCCGGCGCTGGATGAGGCTAACAGATCACATCTATCTCTCTGGCGTCTACTGAGCACACAGGGCTCCAAGGATCAAGCCCTGGACAAGAGCACAAAAGCAGGTCTGTATAGAAGCAGCCAACCTTCTGCATCGTCCGCAGCTCATTGTGTGGACACCAGAGGTCAAAACTCGCCCGCAGTCCTGCTTCCCCCACGCTGTCGTGTCTCAGGGTGTGCGTGCGCTCCTGTGTGTGTCTCAGGGTGTGAGCAAAAGGCAGTGCAAGGTTACACCACGGTGTTGTCTTACTTCATCATTCCATAGGATGAAAGACATTTCAAAAGCACCGGGAATGTGATATCTGTATTACAGATAGAGGTAGAGATGAGAGATAGAGGAGATGGAGATGGAGATGGAGATGGAGATGGAGATGGAGATGGAGATGGAGATGGAGATGGGGGGGGGAGAGAGAGAGATTATAGAGCCAGATTATAGAGAGAGATTAGAGAGAGAGAGAGAGGTGGAGATGGAGGTGGAAGTGGAGATAGAGGTGGAGAGAGATTAGAGATAGAGATAGAGATAGAGATAG
>NW_010534028.1:0-42706 GCF_000687285.1 Phaethon lepturus | reverse complement strand
GAGGGAGGAATGTACAAAAGTACCTGTTAAAAAACTTTCCCCTAGAATTCCGTGAAATATTCATGTCAAATGTTTTTGCATTTCTCAATAGGCAAAGAGTTGAGCCTCAAACAGGGCTTTCAGCCCAGGTCCATGCTGCTCCAACGGTCCTCTCAACTTATC
The DNA here is from genome assembly GCF_000687285.1 of Phaethon lepturus. Taxonomy (NCBI): domain Eukaryota; kingdom Metazoa; phylum Chordata; class Aves; order Phaethontiformes; family Phaethontidae; genus Phaethon; species Phaethon lepturus. Next base: position 42,544 of record NW_010534028.1, on the reverse strand, counting down.
ACAAACTCAAGAGTTCATGAGCTCTGAGAGGTGTCCCACTCAGGGGGAGATGTTGGTCACAGCCCGCTGTGGTCCAAGAGAGCTCAAAGGGTCTCACTGAGAATGCTGTTTATAGGGTCGGGAGATGACTAATTTTACATGATTTCCATCCTTGTCACAATCATTTGCCAGTAATTCTGGAAATTCCAGTGACATTGGCACTGATCCACCCGTGTCACAATTAGATAAAGTATGTTCTGGGGCTATCAGGAGAGGATTAGTTACTCCCACAACTGATAGTCCTGGGATGGTCAGTACCATTCCCTATCTTAGCTACACAAGAGTGCTTGGCACGGTCAAGGGGTTCTTAACTGTCAAACTCATTACACCAAGGGCAAGTCTTTATGAATGTTTCAGGAGCAAGGCGGGGAGGAAATGCACCACCACACAAGGGTCCTAAGTGAATATAGTATACTGCTTCTAATAAAGCACTATGAGAGGTGATAGTTCCATGTAAACTATCCCATTATTTCAAAGAATTGACCTTTAAGCAAGAACTGTAGCTATTTGACAAAGTAGAAGGTAAAAATATTGGTATTTGCCTTCTGTAGGTACAAGCTTGCATCCACAAAGTCATCATTCAGCTCTAATGGGCATTTAAACCAATCATTATTCATTCTACTATTAACACTTTAGATGAACATAATTGGATGTTTGCTTAGCTAATATCCCAGGGCCACGTCCTTAAGCTGAAGAATGTAGCACTCAATTATTCTTGATACAAGCAGCAGGACTTATTCATCTCTGCTAGAATGAATAGTCTTTCTAAGGGAAAGATGCTGAGAAAACTAACGTCTTAGAGATGTGTGGATCTACAGCCCCACAACAGAAGACCTAATCCCATTTACCAGCTAACCTTCTGTTATTGATTTGACTGCTGGGATGCACTGTGTTGTTGCTTCAGGGATTAATCAGTCTTGTCCCAGCGATAACCTGGTGAACTCCACTTGAAAAGGTGCTGAATAATGAAGATCACAGCAAGACATTCAGCAAACCTGGAGAGAGAAAAATGTAGACTCAACATGACTCACATTTACAGAATGTTAATATAAACAAACATTTAATTTAAAAAGGAAAGAATTTTGTTATAAGGTAGTTATCTTAACATTTATTATTCAGTTTAGCTTTCATCATTTCACATGATTTATTCCAAAGATAGAATTAACACTGATTTTTAATGGAGTGTAAAAAAAGAGGAAAGAAAATTTCCCCATTCTGTGACAATTCTGAAAAATATCCTGACTTAAACGGGTGTGAGAAGTTAAAAAATTTTCCAAGTCCTCCTTGACATCAACATTAATTAATTCAGGAAAGAAACCTGAAATGTTTCCTGTGCTTTGTGTAGATAACTGAATTTAATTTCAACAAGGTATCACAGATAAATTACATTTTCTAAACAAGAATTAATTTTAACAAAAATATTTTTTGAATGTCAAAAGGCAACTTTCACAACCATATGAAAACATTGGTTTGCAATAAAAAAATTAATTGGCAATTTTGCTCAACAATTTGGTTCCAGCAAATATGTTTCCAAGAAAACCAAAACAAATACAGGCATGTTGGTGGTGGAGGGCAGAGGGACTCTCTCCCACAGTATCTCAAATAGATCCAACTGGGAGTTAGTAAACAGGTAAATGTGCCAAAGTTATCTATACCATTGTGGAATAGGAACTTAGCTGCGAAGCACATTGTTTCTCCAAGACAGTGTGGGAATTGTAGAGGAGAGCAAACATCCAGGAAGGAGTCCCATGGCGAGCAGTGAGGTTTGCACCAGCTACTGTGGGAAACGACACCCTTTGCATTTCCTTTTGTAAACCAGGGAAATGAAAAAGACTGTATGATCACTGGATGGAAAAGGACATTCTGTTTTCTACTCTCCTTCACAGGAAATCTTCTCATTAACTACAATATTCATGAGGCGCCTCGTGACAACTAATCACAGTACCTGTTTTAACACCGTTAAAAAACACAAAATGAAACCTCAGTTTTGACAATACTTCAGTGCAGCATTTGTTACCTTAGGGCTTCTGTCATCATTCTGTTGTGAAGAAAGATGGTGTCTGGAAAGGGGTATTCAGAATTAGAAAAGTGCAAGAAAGAAACCTGGTTCTTCCCTATTCTCCCAGGACACAACAGCAAGTACAGGAGAAAGGGAAGGGCTGGGTCACTGCCTCGTTGCCTCTGGGGCATTGTTCTAATTGCTTGAGAGATCACGTACAGGGAGGCAGCAGTAGGCAGTCTACCTCCGGATACCTGGGACAGGTACAGAGTTAGCTGGTTTGGGAAAACCAGAGCCAGTTATTCCTCGCTACAGCTAATTCAGCACTAGTAGGACTCGTAGCAATGCTCCAACCAATGAACTATGCAGTCACATCAACTATCAACCGTATAAGCTGCCTTCTAGATTCCCTCTTTGAAAACGATTATTTTTTTATCCCCATCCAAAAACATTAAAGCAGTAGGAGTTAACATGATGAGGTGCCTCTATGCAGAAATTGTCTTAAGGCAACAATCTTCAATAGCATTTCTCAGGCGGGTAAAACTGCCAGCTTGAAATGCCTAGGGTTCGTGTCTATATGAATTTATGTAGTTTCATAGAAATTTATAGTTTCAACAATTACAGTGATGAGAGCCTGAAGCTAAGCAAGACTTTCCCTTGTGCCTCAGACTTCAAGCTGAATATTTCATTTATGTAGACATAACTTGCTATGAAAACTACTGTTCTGGCACTACAAACAAAATCATCTTTAATATTGTTTTATAGATAATTTAACAGGAAAGAGTTTATGGCACACCCTCATTCTGAATTAATTTTGTTGCAGTAACAATGATAAATATAGCTAGCTGGCTATCTTTGTGCTGTACTTTATAACCAAGCTAACGGACATTCCATATCTTTAATTATATAAAGGACTTGATCAAGCTAAATTCCAGATGCCACCTTTTATTTCTAACGTCACTATCCAGACCAGTTTTGTGTTCTACAGTCTTATTAAAGATGGCTTAATAAGATGGATAAGGATGGCTTATTTTTGGCTTCTGACCAAAAACCAGGACCTTTGCACCTCACACTCTGCGTCTCATCTGAAGGCCACAGTACTCAAGACAGTTTCACCAGACGATACCTTTAAGTGCAATAAATTTCTACAATAAATTATACACCTTACTAACTAAACTGTGTTATTTAGGGAAGAAAGAGGGGTTTAGCATTAGGATTACTAAATTAATTTTGCAGGTAGAGCTGTGCGAATAACTGATTGTGTTGATCTGTCTGCTGCACCAAAAAACCAATGAAAAAATATTAGTAGTTAGGGCATATATAAAAATAAAGAATTTCTATGTACTTAAAGAAATGGCATTCTTCCTCTCCCCTCAAAACATAATTCTCAGTTGAAGTAAACATTCTCTACCGGAGCTAAAAAATTAAAAGGTTTTTGTTTTGTTTTCTTGTTGTTAGCTGGTTTTGTTTGTGGGTTGGGTTTTTTTTAATTTAACCAGGTCTGGGGTTGAGACTTCATTTTGAAATGTCAAAATGAAGCATTCTGGGTTTTCACCCCCACACACACACCCTGTTGTCTGCCTCCTTCCCACCTTTCTCCTCCAACTCCTCACCACAGACTGTTCGAGGAACCTGGCCAGAACTCAAGGGGTGAGCTTTGTCCCAGACCAAATTCTCACACTGTAAAAATCAAGTCCACAGTCTTCCTCCTTTTTTAGGCTGAGCACGGGTATGTTATTCCACAATCATTCCCATTAAAATTTCCACATAAATTTGTACCACAGATATGTAGGCAGAGCAGCTCACCCTTCCTCAATCATCCTATTAAAGGAAGCTTTCTGCAAACTTGTTCTATCAGTGCACAAAATCCGCAGCCAGAAAGAGAATGAAGAAGGTTATATACAGTGTGTATATAACAATGCAAAGCCCAAAAGACAAAGGATTCCGGAGGAAAAAGAAGAGGGGGGAAAAAAAAAGATAACTTGCTCATAAAATAAAGAGTAGGGAAGCAAAATTCAAGATGAACATTGGTTTGTGAAATTATGCCATATGTATTCTGTCTCAAATTCAGCCAGTTTACGACTTCCTCTGTTTTCTTCCACCAGCTCTCAACCCTTCATCTCTTTCCCCAAGCCACATTTGAGTGTGTAACAATTTGAGTGCTCTAAGTACAAGAGTTTAATACAGCCATTAATGTTTGTTGCACACTAGGAATGCAACATTAGCAACTGCTGCATCATTAAAGTTTTTCTATAAAGTATATAGCGCAAAAGGAAAATATGGCTTGGAAATACTCTAAAGGTATTCTTACCATTGGACTGAACTAAGTACTGACAACTGAAGGTGTAATAAGCATTATCTAGGATCTTTCTTATTAAGTTATTAAAAAATTTACTTTAAAGGGTCCCTAATGCATTTGTACTCTAGCTACTGGCCTGTGCTGAATCCTGAACCCTGTTCACATAATTGGTTATGACACCAAGGTCAAACGTAGATGGTTACTTTTACCTGTGCTGCAATGAAACACTCACCTTGCTGTGTATATGTTTAAAGCATAAGATAAAGGGCAGCGTAGAAATCATACTCCAGCAAGAAACATTCTGGAGGTCTTAGCACTTTGCCTTGTAAAACATACACCAATATTTGCAGAGGTTTCATCTGCAGTGCTGACTTTCAAAATGTAACATGACTTGCTATCCAGTAAGTTAGAAAGTTCAGTCTCTTCTTGTGCTTTGCATATTCCACCCACTTCACCCCTCCAGGAAGCAATAAAAAGTAACCTCTGTGGTTCCCTGCACATGTTGTCCTTCTTTCAAACTGTAGCAGACAAGTGTGGGGGAATCTGCATACCTCTATCTGCACAAGAAGCAAGGCAGAAATTAACCCACAGTTCTGTCACGTCAAACACCACAGAGGACAAAGCAAAAGAAGCTTTTCTTCCTCAATGTGCCCATTTGTTTTTAGTCTATTGTTTTACAGCCACTGCTGTTTTGAATCATTAAAGGTTGTGGGGTTATTTTATTTTTTTTCTATAAGTGTTCTCTGTCTCAAGCCTTCTGGGTACACAACATAATTGCTATCTCTATTTAGATTAACCAAATATGTCTTCAGTCATCTTTCTTTGTCCTCGTTACTGCACGTTGCAGTGAGAGCTTATTGCTTTGTGAATCTTTTCCATAAATCACCGAGAGGAGAATTTCCTGCCAGGACACCTACAAGTTCCTTGCACATTTCATTTCTAAATTTTGAGCAGAAACAAAACTACTTGTTTTTCTTTGCTATGGACTTTTCCAATTCCATCAGCTTTTCACAAGGTACACCTGATAAGGATCAAACTACTTCAGGAGGATAAACACTAAAATAAATCTACTTATTAAATCATTAGAAACTCACCCAGAGAGAAGTGAAGGAATACTGTGAGTGGCAAAAGTGGAAAGTCCATCTGAGTGAACTTACCTAATATAGTTCAACATTTCCTCTACATTTAAAATTGTCACCAAGTTATTCAATACTGCATACTATCATCTAATGTTATTTATGTTTGCCATCCTGTATTTTTGAGTGTTTTAGCATGGTGTTTTAGCATGGTCCTGTAGCACAGTGCTTGGTTTGATACACCTGGTGAAAACTGCAGGCAGCATTTTTTCAGAAGAGCTGGAGGATTTGTACATTTACATTTTTCTCCATATCACAATATGAAAGCAGTCCAAACATGCCCCCAGATCCAAAACATTAAAAACTTCCATGCATTTTTAGACACGCTGTTTTGAAAAACAGTGATATGGTCTGATCTTGAGAATGGCTGTAATGAGTTTCATAAGGAATCTTAGGTGAATACCTTTGTTATTAATTCAATGCATCTTTGAAAAACAATCAAACCATAGGGTGATACCAAAAAAACCACAGCTCTACCTTTAATGTAAGGATATACTTATTCCCCATGCAAATATTTTAGACATTTGACTTTTTCTATTTAGCTCTCACTTCTATACTGATAGTTGAGAAATCTAGTTTCAGTCTCTCCCATTGTGTCAGGATTTGAACCTCTGATTTAAATGGATAAGCATCATCCTCCCCTTAGCCCTTCCAAACATGATGTGGGTGAAATGCATGGCTAGCTAGGATCTTAGAGCACACTTTAATATTGGTCTGATCGCCCAGCTCAGATTCATTGTTTCTTTCTTCAGGACATCAAAACCCCCTTCTTTAGACTAAATTGTGCTTATCCCCCCCAAACTGGCCTGAAGAGAATTTCTCTCAGCCCTATTTTCAATAAATGACACTATTGCACAAATAATCCTTTCTCAGGTGGCCCAGTAATTCCAAAATTATGTACCAGCAGGGTACTGGGCCTGGGCTCTACCTCCTCACTGTGAATTGACTAATGACAGTGGTGAGACACTAAACTAATCCCTACAGTGTAGTAGATGCTTGCAGCCATAAAGTCTTTTCTGTTCCATAAGGGATGATGTGATTCCACACAGCCTTTAGTATGCACTGTCCTGAAGTGACACTGCTGAGCCACTTGTGCACAGCAAGAAGTATGAATTTGTCTAAATGACTGTTATGAAAAGTACAGTGTTGTGTCATGACAACAGTACTTTCACTCCACATGAAAACAGCTCTGAATAACAGAAACAAAAAACAGAAAAAAAAAAAAAGAAATAAAAACAAAAGTAGTGGGGACTACTAATGGGGTGAAAAACATTCATATCCTTTTACTCTTAGCTATGTAAAGCCAAATTTTCCTATCACAATAAAAATATGATGTTATTTACAATAAGCCTGCAACTTCAAAATTATTTACACCTGTAGATCAATTTAACATCATAATTAAGACTACACAGTTTCTCTATTCTTTTTTAATGTAATGTTAGTTTATATTAAAAAAAAAACTCTTTTATTTACAAATGTCACTTATCAATCTCTACCTTTGTTTTCTCATACAAAATGTAATTTTTTATTATATTATCCCACATAAGAAATGGTCTAGTTTAGTCCTGCCAAGAGGACAATTGTTTTGCCTGGCACCACACAGGATTTGTGTAGGCAGGAATTCCCCCATCCTCCTCACACTGACCATTAAAAATGCCCTATTAAATGTTTGCAACCTGCGTTTGCTTCTTGCCAGGAATTAAGTTCCCATCTTTCTCTTGTCAGTCACCACATAAACATAATCCTGCCAGCAACCAGGCATCCAAAATTTGTTCTTCTAGAATGAAGTTTTCTTAAATTAACTTTATAGAGTTGCCTCTGGAATTTACTCTTTGCCAGAAATGCATTGACTGTATTTGCTCGGGAGTAAATAGAAACTACATAAAGGAAGTTTCTCTTAGCAGTATTCTGCTCATGCAACTAGAGACTGTCTTTGTAAAGTTTACCTTAATAAAAATATATTTATAATATGAAAAATCTTACCATTTCCAAAGTATATTACAATAAAACTGAAGCATAAAACATGTATGTTCTTGTTCTGCTGTGTACACTGTACTTGAGATTGAGCTTATTTTCTGTGGTAGTGGAGTCAGAATGCAGTGAGAAATATCTATAGCTTAATCTTTCCCAGTGTCCATTTTCCTTTATTTGTCCTAGAAGGAAAATCAGTACTGTAAAAGAAAAAGAAAAAATAAGTTTTTATTCATTCCAAGGGTTGAGTTGTCAACATAGTTTCTTACTAAATAATATGTATAATGTGATCAAGCATGCACAGAAAGCAAGACTTCTGGAGGAAAAGTACAGATTTTTTTTGTAATGAAATGACTTCATTTTTCTAGACAGTAGCAAATGCTCAGCTATATAATAAGGATCCAAGTATGCAACTATCAGGAGAAAAAAAGGTCAACATTACCAAAACTGAGTAACAGCAGAGCATAAGACTGCAGGAAAAATATATAAGCAGAACTGCTGATGGGAAATATCACAGTCTAATTGATCATGTGCAGCTGTAGCCAAAATTTGTTTGGTAACACCGTAGAAAGGTCTTGCTCACAGAATAGACTGAAGTAGACTATGCAAATGACAATGAAAGATTATGTGGTTCCAAATTCCTAATAAAAAAAATCTAGGAGCACACTGTTAGACAGCGATGAAAAAAAACTTTTTGCAATACTTTTGCTGCAGGTAGTTGTGTCAAATGGTTTAATATCTTTCTCTCAATTATTCCTGGCAAGGTTTTTTTTCTATTTATTTTTCAAAAGGACTGCTTGCAGTTCTTACAGTACAAATCAATGCTGTACTTTATATAACAAATTTATAAAATTAATTAATACGTATTTGTATTCTGTGTGTATTTACACAAAATCACAGATCCATGTGGTTTTCAAATCTATTAATATCACTAACTAGGGTTGTAGTCTACACTTCTTTTTATATGTGCTGCAAGAAATTCTCACAAAGAACCTAGCCACACCATAAGCAAATTGTGACTGAACTGTATAAATATATTTTTTACAGTATTTCCCACTGCTTTATTTGTAAAAATGCACAGAAAATGGGGGCGTGTGGGTTGGAGGGGAAACCATTGCAGCTTTAATTGCACTCATGCCAATTTTATATTTTGCTTGTAAGGTCAGGACAAGTGCTATCCTTCACTTAAATTCTCCACATACACACCTCCTGAAGAGAAGTTGCTCCTGAAGGCATGCAGCTTGTAAAGCTACCCCTGAGTAGTAAATTCCCTCCTTATCCAATTCACTATAAAAATGTATTTTTTCTCTTCCAACCCTTTCTTTCTCCCATTAAACAGAACATCTTTTTACTTACTATGGTTTATTATTGTTCATTTTTATTACTGCTAGAGATTCTGTGGAAAAACAAAACAGTGAAATCAAGAGAGGCGGACACAGGAGTTTTATTCTGTAGTGCAGGTAGCTGTATAATTGTTGTCTTTAAACAAGTGTAACAATTTTAAATGTCTAAGCTAGTCATTCTGAATACTACAGCTGCTGTTCTGTCAGGTAATTGTTACAGCACGGTATAAAGACACTCAGTGCTTTCTCATCAAGGTATTATACGTGATTTTTCATTTACACTGTGCTTCCTCTTGTTTAAATTTGAATTCTTGCCTACTGAAAACACAAGAGTAAATAGAAACAATGCTGCACAGCTTTGCCAACCTTCCATAAGTAAGAAAGAAAAAAGAAAGAGTCAGGAAGAGGATAATATGCTGACATGCAACCTAAGTCTCACGATTCTCTTCTGCCTTCTGAAGAACACAGAAACAAGATCAAGAGACAACGCTTCCTGTATTAAGAAAAGCCATTACAAATTTATCAATACTTTGTGAGTCACAGAGGGAGGAAATGATGAAAACAAATTTTTCAGTAAATTACTATTAAAGGGATGTCTTCCAGTGCAATTGTGGCCAGTGACATTCTTTTTCATTAGATAGTCTTTTTCAAGGTAAGAGAATGTACTTATCTTTGCAGTGTAGAGGTATCAAATAAAGGTTTAAACTGGTGTAATGGATAAAAACTTTGATGTGCTAATTTGAAAGAAAGTGCTGATGATGCAGGGCCTTACATTAACAACTGAGCTCTCCAGGTGTTCCATCCAGCCATTTTCCACACTATTTTCTCCTAGCTAATACAGCAAGAATCCTTGAATGCTTTTAACTACAGCACTAAACTCACACTTATCCTCTCAACCATATGCTTTCATTTGTTTCTGGATTTATTTTTTCTCTCTCCCCTCCCTTGGTCTACAAAAACAACTTGTAGGAAGGATGCTGTGATGTCTATTACTTTCTGGTTATTTTTTTCTGAGGTCTCTGATTCTAGCTGGGATTTTTGTACAAATACAGTCCTGGGGATTAAAGTGTGAAAGGAAGACAGCTTTTATAGATTTTACTAGGTTGTTTATAGTTGTTACACAGGTTGCTAGTATTGCTAATATAATCAAAAAATATTTTAAAAGAACAAAATTTTTGAGCTTATGATGGATGAGCTGTGGATCACAACCAAGAGATGTAACTCTTTAAAGGGATTCTAGTATGTGTTAGGAGACATTTCTGCTGGATCCTACTTGGAAATGTTCATAAACCATGAGTGGAAGAGATTTGAACTAGTTAATGCACATTCCACCATTTAAGCATGATGATTATGAAAATGTTGACCATTTAAAAATATTTTACATTTGTTTATACTATAAATGTTAATTCATTACAGAATCCAGTCTTCTTCAATTATACCTCAACTGTGATTTCTTATATTTCATTTTTGCCAGAAAGCTGCCAGGTGAAATTCACTGAAGAAACAAACATCATGGTACTGAATTGCAAGGACTCTGTTTTCAGAAACGCAGTTATACATTCCTTAAACATGGCTTTTATCAGAGTGTTATAGAAAATGTCATCACCAAGGACACATAATAATGAAGGCACAGGGAATAAGATCCAGCTGACAGTACTGACAGAGTAAATCTGAAATTTATCTCTTTAAATGGTTGGAGTTGTTCTGCATTCACACCTTCTTATTCCACATCACAATCTGGCACTGCAATATACCATAAGGCTGAGTTCTGTTTGTTTTAAACGTCATTGTATTTTTCACCTATGAAGAGCTACCTCATATTATTCATCCTGCATTTAAACCTGAACCAGCCTTAACTTCTCAAACTTAAACAGAATATTTCCCTAATTTTGAAGAAGCCACCAAATTCTCACTCTGTGAAATTACTGAGTAGAAATTATTGTTGGTGTTGATTTCCTTGGGATCGTAACGGAAGGCAACATTTAGAATTTTTTTTTAAAGTAATTAATCTTTCATGCTCAATAACATGAAATAAAGTGTAAACAGTTGCAGTGGAGAAGGAATACAAAATACAGATACTCTTTGGTGGATGAAGAGGTCCTTGTTTGTCTCAGGCATTGTATATGGAAGCACGCTGTGCACTGCTAATTAGCAACTTGAGACTTCAAAAGCAAATGAGAACAAGCTGGCTATAAAATCAAACTTGTCTCCACCCTTTAACTGATGACATAAGGAGTCTCCTGATGAAAAAAGTACGGTATTGTCAATACAGCAGGTTTTTTATATTATTCAGAGGAGTATAATTTCAATCTATTTACAAATTCAAAGCTGAATTGACTTTCTGTTGCAAAAACATGTTTTGAAATCTGGTAGAAGTTCAGAAAAGGTTCTACTATATATCCTTTATTTGAGTTTTCCAAAAACTACCATGCCCCTCTTCCCCCACCTTTTTTTTTTTTTTTAACATCGGTATCTGTAACAACTAGACATAGTAAATTAAAAAAGACATAACGTCTTGTTTCTCAGCATAAGTTGTTACCATACAATTACAAAAATAATTTATTTCTTCTTGTCTCAGAATTTAGGCACCAAGAGTGAAAGGAAGAAGTATCTTGGATGTGGTAGATGAATGTCCTTCTCTGGTACCACAAAGCTTCCCTCCATGAGACACAGGGCACAGTACAGAATTGCCTCTGCAAATGCAGGTAGTAGTGTTTCCCTAGCCATAAACTCAGCATGAAAAGGAAAACATTCTTCCTATACAGCTACATGCACATACATGTAAACACACACACTCCCCTCCACCAAAAACTGAGTAGCAAATTGGGTAAATCACTGTTAATTACTTCATGTGGCTGTAAAGTTAAAATATTCCTCTGTGAATATTGCACATTGGCTTTATGCTCTTCATATAGCTAAAAATCTCAAATAGAGAATTTTTCATTTTCTCCTCTGCACTAAACACTACTAAAAATAGCGCTTTCTCAGATCATTACCCTGGTTCTGTTCATATCACATACATGATTTTTTTTTCTTCCATAAATTCACAGCATCTGATAAAATATTCTTCTGATAATTCTTCAGCATCTTCCACAACTACTTCTTTTTCTTGTCCTACAAAAAGGTAAAATGAAAAGCTGACAAATATCCAAACCTTCAGTTCTCCACTTTTCTCATCAGAATTTTCTTCTGCCACTTCCCATGAAGAAAAGCACAGAGGGCAAGGAGACTGGTGTTTTCTGAGGCTGGCATGGGAAAGAGAACTTGGTCTCTTAAAGGCTTACTTAAATCATCCCTGTCAACTAGAATAGATGGCTTTGTGGCTGACTGGTGAAACAGAAGTTTATGGTTTGTATGTACAGTTAAGAAAAGGGACACACGGGCCTTGCAGACTCACTATGGGAATGATTTTTTTGAAAAAATATTTAGGAATGGGTTTTGTAAGTGAAAAGCATTGTCCCTTTCCCTAGATAAATTACAGTAAAACAGGAAATGAAGGTAGGGTTATTTTTTTTAAGAGCCAAAAGTCCCTGATGAGCAAAGTTTTTTTTTCTTAGAAAATACAAGGGCGAGCTCCAAAGTTACAATTTATGAATATAACCCAGGGTAGAGAAGGCCCTACACAAGCTTCAGGCATTGCACGTCATCTCTTTCCCCTTATGCCTTGTTGGGGCTAGCTAGGGAAGGACTGCCCTTCTGACTGCAGCACAGTGCAAGTTCTCTGAAGGTTCAGGCTCCCTACTCATGGAGGTTAACAACTCTGTGGCATCTTGGTGCTAACTCTGATATGTCACTCATATTCACAAAATTAGGGGCATAGCCACCATCAGAAAGTGGCTCTTTCCAGTGGCAGAAAATGATAGACATCCCAGAAGTGATATCTGAGGAAACCTCTGACAGAAAGTATCAAGAGTAATATTTGATTCTCTGGCAGAAAGAAAAACAGAAGAAAGGAAGCAAACATGAAGTTCAAGTTCATGCTGGAAAAGCAAGTGCATTTCAAATGGTATGTGTATGCCCATCACCTGGCAGACACTGGGAGGAAAAGGGACATCACCCAGTAACAGCAAATCAGCTCCACTGGGCTGTTCTAAGGAGCAGCAAGAGCAGGGCTGCTCCACAAAGGAGGATGAGCAAGGCCACCACCACCAGGGTGAAGCCCTACAGCACCCAAACAGGACTGGGCTAGGGAGAGTGACAGGACCTTTGGCAGTCTCAGGTGGGCTAAGAGCCAGGAGGAGAGAGGCCTGCAGAGAGAGATACCTACAGCAGGCATCCAAGGCTGGAGGAGGTGACAGGACTAGAAATGGAGTGGGGGGAGGTGCTGATACTGCACTTGCTGATACTGCACTGTACCTAGAAGAGGCTGCTGTGATTCATCTGACACCGTCCTTCGTACAGGCTCCATAGTTACCAAGCCAGATTCATAACTTTTACTGACACTGACTTCTTTTGGAGCACAAATATAAAAATTTAAAAATGCACCAGAAGAAGCTTTTGTGGGACTTAACTTCTTTCCAGTCTCAACAAGAAAAAATGTAAATTCAGAAATGCCGACTAATTTTTTTTTTAGTATGTTCACACATTTGATTTATAAGATGATGCAAAGTTTACTCATTGTTAAGTATATGGCTACAGAATAAGATCGTGCTATTCTTGTTTTACCTTGTTATTCAGGTTGTGGACTTTTCAGAGCAGAGACTAGCTCACTTCATATTATTTATGCAGTGACCAGCAAAATCAAAATTCTCATTAGTCCACCCAAGCATAACAGTTCTCTAAACAATAATACATCACAATAATAGATGCCGGTATAGTTCATCCTGTGTATATGTGACACTCTCCATCACATGAAGGTATACGAATAAACATCAATTTTTAAGCATTGCATGACATAAAATACACTGCGTTTGAAATGGCATCACTATATTATCACAAAATGTATACTGCCATTTCAAAGTTGAGAACTTTTGCATCTGTGGGAAAACTGTAAGGACAAAATCTGTAGGAAAATGAACAAAGAATGGAGACAAAGTATTATTTGATATATTTCTGAAGATGAGGTTTTTCTCTTGTAAAAAGAAATTCTGTCTAAATGTCAGAAAAAACGTATACCAAAGCCCATCTTTGTTCCCATGGATATCTGATGGTAACTAGTTTTCAAGTAGCCTATAATATTTTTTTATAAATTTAGAGAAATGTATAGTATATAGAGTCAAATTAAAAGTAAATTGCTTGAAGGCATACAGCAGTGTTCAACCCAGCATAAAATATTTTTTTCCTGCTTGTTCCATGTATAATCTTGAGTAACTCACAGAAATAAATGGAATGACTCCTAATTTAGATGATACAGCTACAAAACTGAATTTTCACACAAACTATTTGAAATTGCTTAACGATTTCGGAAAGTGAAACGGCTTTATACTGCTGCAACAACTATAGTACTTAATTTGAGTTACCATCCATGGAGGTATTTAACAGACATGTAGATCTGGCTCTTAGGGACATGGTTTAGTGGTAGAATTGGCAGTTTATGTTTGGACTCAACAATCTCAAAGGTCTTTCCCAACCTAAATGATTCTATGATTCTATAATTCTGTAATTTGGTGCTTTCCTGAGCATTTGTTTCTGTATTCTATTTTAACTTGTAGGGACACAGTTCCTCTGAATAAAACGATAATAATTCACTCTGGCTAGAAATGTGGTTCATGATTAACTTTCAGAAGAAACATTTTCTGTAATGATCAACCACAGGATTATTTGTTCTCTTAGTAGTAACAACACTAAAAATATGCCAAAAAAAACAACTTCTTATGAAAAAACAAGGGATCCAAAACCCTTCTAATCAGTAAAAGTGCATTAACTGTATTATATCAATTTACAGGAACACTAAGGAAGCTGAAGTATCCTCCACTAAAGCACTTGCTCCTGATCACATGATAGCGCTAAACAGAGCGGTGTCCTCTTCACCATAGGGTACCCCACTTTAGAAAGAAAATCAATCTAGTTTGCAGTTAAGCTTGCTCTGGGACTCAAAGCAGTAGTGCCATACAATTTTCAGCTTTGTGACAGGTCAAGTGAAGTAAGGGGACACTATCAGACCCTTGGTCTGCTGGGACTCTGGAACCCAAAGTAGTAGATCTGTGCAGAGCTGCACTGCACTGTTTTGTGCACACATAAGAGCTTCTCTGAAGCTAGGTTGAGCATTAGTGTACCATGCAAGTATGTCCTGGGACTCTGTCTATATCAGTTTATCAGTTCTCCAGCATACACTTACTGATATATTAAAAGTATGTTCAGCTACTTATGGAAAAATGAGTAGTTTTGCCACAATAGTGTGTATTTGATGTGTGTTTAATTAATACCTAGTTTTTAAACTCCATAATTTGGACACAATCACGTAAAAAGCAATGTGAAATCCTAATACAATAAATTTAGACACAGGCATTTGGTGAGCATTCCTGGTTCTCCAATAAAGAGTTACTAATTTGGAGATCTCTGAATTTATCTGACAATGTATCGGTTTCTAACTTCTAAAAATTCAAGACTGTAATTGACTCTTCCCTGGCACACAAATCTGTAGGACTACTTCAAAGTGTTTCAGCTAGATGATAAAGCTCAAAAATGAGAAAGCTGCACCCATCTAATAAGGTTTATCTAAAGTTTCCTAGAAAATACAAGTTCAATTTCTGTGGAAATGATTTTTTACTTGCATTCCCCAAGGTCAGTAAAACTTGCCTTTGAGAATGCAATTGCACAGTACAACTGCAATACTTTGAGCAACTTTCCATTATGCTGATTTGTATTTCAAAACTTGCATTCCACCTTCCCAACTAAAGAAGTAACAGGAAATACCAGAGGTTAGGCATGAAGTTAACTACAAAATGGCAATAATGGTTATGAAAAGGAAGGAGTGAATCTGATTTGTATGGGTCAAGTAATGACTTGTGTGGGCATTTCAAGTGGCAGCTAAGGCTCTACACTGCTCCCATGGGAACACACCATGCCTCTTCATTTTTAGAGCTTCTCATAAGTCTAATGTGGATATCTTTTATACATTTAAAACTGCTGCCTCCAATTTAATTTTAAAGAATATTAATATTTACAAACTGATTTTAAAAATCTTCAGAAGAAATGTCAACATCAATGAACCCTCTTCAAATGCTGACTGGTGCAATTCCCTTAAAAATTATAAAGATGACAAAGTTTGATGAGAAAGTACCTTAATTTTCCAAGTTATTGCCTTATTAGCAGACTTCATCATTGAACAAATTTAGCTTTCATTTTTCAGTTCTTACAAATTGTAATTGAGTTGATGCATGGTGCAATACCAGAATGTGTTATATTCCAAACTAGTCTCAGCAAATTTCTCCCACTCAAAGCAAGCAAATTTTTCAGTTTCCAAGAGAAGATGCAAGTGAATATCAGGTAGCCCAACTGGTTGTCAATTCATTAATATAATATGGATAGGTCAGTATCTTGATATATGTATGTTTCAACAAGCGATGAATAGTAACCAAGGACATTAGGAAGCACTTTAATTCCCCTGACTATACTGGCTTTGGCTAGTGTGGTGGGTGGATCTTGGCCAGCCACCAGGTGCCACCAATGCTGCTCTATCACTCACCTTCTCAGCTGGACAGGCGAGAGAAAATATAACAAAAAGCTTGTGGGTTGAGATAAGGATAAGGAGAGATCAGTCAGCAACTACTGTCCCAGGCAAAAAAGATTCAACTTGGGGAAAAAAATAATTTAATTTATTACAAATCAAATCAGAGTAGAGATAATGAGAACTAAAACCAAATCTTAAAATACCTTCCCCCTATCTCTCCCTTTTTCCTGGGCTCAACTTCTCTTCCCATTTTCTCTACCTCCTCCCCCGCTGACCTTCACAGGGGGATGAAGAATGGGGATTGCAGTCAGTTCATCACAGGTTGTCTCTGCTGCTCCTTCTTCCTCACAATCCTCATCTGCTCCAGCGTGGGATCCCTCCCATGGGAGACAGCCCTCCACAAAATTCTCCAATGCGAGTCCTTTCCACAGGCTGTTCTTCACAAACTGCTCCAGCCTGGGTCCTTTCCATGGGGTGCCGTCCTTCAGGAACGGACTGCTCCAGCGTGGATCTTCCATGGGGTCACGAGTCCTGCCAGAAACCTGCTCCAGCAAGGGCTTCCCACAGAGTCACAACCTCCATCAGGCACCCACCTGCTCTGGCATGGGGCCCTCCATGAGATGCAGGTGGATATCTCCTCTACCATGGACCTCCATGGGCTGCAGGGGGACAGCTGGCCTCACCATGATCTTCACCACAGACTGCAGGAGAATCTTTGCTCTGGCTCCTGTAGCACCTCCTACCCCTCCTTCTTCACTGACCTTGGTGTCTGCAGAGTATTTCCACATGTTCTCACTCTTCTCTCCTGATGCAATTGCCGGTGCTATTTTTTTTTCCCCACATCTTAAATATGCTACTCCACAGTCACTACCACCATTGCTGATTGGCCTGACCTTGACCAGCGGCAGGTCAATCTTGGAGCTCACTGGCATTGGCTCTATAAGACACAGGGGAAGCTTCTAGCAACTTCTCACAGAAGCCATCCCTGTAGCCCCCCCACTACCAAAACCTTGACACACAAACCCAATACAGCTAGTCCATGAGAGACTTCTGCTACTTGTAACTGTTGCTGTGGATGCGATATTGAAAACAATGATGCAGTTTATACAGAAAATCTGTAAGCCATGCTCATCTACACCCACCAATTAAAAATATATAACACAAAATGTAAAACAAAACCTACTAGTTAATTAAGTAGTTCTGAGTCCTAGACAATGAAACATGGAATTTTCCTTTTGTAACTTAGCTCTTTCCATTATTCTTTCCACCACTCCATGAACTTTTTCTAACCACATCATCATGATGAGTTTAAGGATTTTTTTTTCCTGTCAGACTGTAGTCTTCCCATGACTGCATTACCAAACTGTTAACAATAATTTAAATAGTGTGCTAGAGCAATCACTAGGGCAATGAACGTAATAACCTGTCTTTGTAATTAAAATCAGAAGAAAAATGGACTTGGAGCAAAACTGCAGTACAACTCAGGACTAGAGACTATACCTTCAAAACCTACTGTCCTCTGAGCAAAGATAATCAAAATCTTAAAATCCTAACCTTAAAATCTTCAAGAAGTAAATGACTAAAAATTGCCACTTTAGTGTCAACACACGGTTTCCCTAAGGAGAGGCAATGAATTGCTAAATAGTTACTTTCAAGCCTAGGAATCATGGAAAACTTAACACTTCATCAGGTTACAATGATTTGCCCACTGAACAGAAAGTAAAGAGAAATCAACACCATCCTGCAACAGTGGGACATAAAGAGACCTTGAAAGTTTAATAGTTGCATATCAAATTAAAGGATTTAAGGTGTTAGAGGAACTTAGCAGTCTTCATTGTTGTGTCCAAAATTATCGCTCTAGGGGTCTCCATAAGAATCACTTTAGCACAAATGCTTATGTTCAGCAAGTTGTAAAATATGACCTTTTAAAACTACTGAAACAGCTTCTTGTTTTTAACTACTTACATCAAAGAAGGCATTAGACCTTTCCCACTTTTTATTTCCCTTCTAGGACCTCTTAACAAGGTTTTACAAGGAACAAAGTATAATGGAGTCTTACAAAGATATTAGACTTGATGTTTCTTTTTAAGAGCAATGCAGTTATTCATATATTCTTATCTTCTGATTTCCTTTCATCAAAGTAAAAATGTTTCAATTTAAATAAAAAAAACAGGTGTTTTGGTTTTGTGTTTTTTTTTTTTGTTTTGTGGGGTTTTTTTTACTTTTTAAGAAATTGATTGGGTTAAGTGGGAAATGCATACTTAAAAAATTACTGAATGGGTGTATTTTTTCTTCAGGGAAATAATACATTGGTGTTGTGAACCACAAAAGACTTTGCTTTGCATGGTTAATTTGCATATGCAAGAACAGGCAAATGCCAGTGTGCCATTATCTCTTTGAATAAAGCTCAGTTTGCATTAACATCTATAAACCTCTTAGCCTCTAAGACATAAAGTGGACTACCAAGTCTCATACAAAGGACTTACAAGGCTCTCCTGAGAAAAGCTGAATGCTAAAATACCTCATATATTTAGAGTCTAAGATGAATTGTTTTACTTGCAACTATTGAATGGGGACAAATCAATTCTCATTGCCTGGTATTGGAACAAATTCCCTGTATGACCTTAAGCGCATTAACAGATTGATCATGAGGTCATCTGACTTCTATAGAGAATGAACTATGTTCAGTTTTTAGAACAAATTCTTAATTTCTGTGAAGCTGTTTTCCTACTTTTCACATCTTTGGCATTTCATTTTTCCCATGTTTTATCCAGTCTTACCTCTTTATAATGCATCTAAGGTAGGAACTGGATCTGACTATAAGGCAGAAGGAGAAAGGTAAAAGGTGAGCAATAATCATTCAAACTCTCTACTGTAATACAGGTAAGAAAAAATAGTACATTCTAAAATTTCTGCCGCTGATTCCTTGCTAAAAATTGGAAAAGGTTTTAATCCTATAATTTCTGTCCACACCACAAGAGAGTGAAGTAAAAAGAAATTAAAAAAAAAAAAAGAAGCCCGAAAAGGCATCATTAATTTTTCCCTCACATTTTGCTTCTGCTATACTTATGATATTAAACCAGAAATAGTGTTTATGCCAAGAAACTCATTAGACCTGAGAAAGCTGGTGGAAAAATGAAAAGAAAGAAACCTCTTATGGAATCCACGTCATCATCTTTTTTCCATTCCCGTTCTGAATGCCTTAAAATCAACTTCTGGATTTATTCAAATAATTCAAAAAATCCTATTTGGACTGCTATAGAGTTGTTAGAACACCTTATTTAAGTGATTAGAAGGCATTTATTTTATGAACATTGACTATATTTATCTAATAGCAAATAGATCAACATTCCATTTAATTGCTAGGTATCAGCTTTAGTTATGTTTTATTATCTGGCATTTCAGAGTAAATCCAAGATAATTTTTTTTGTGAAGTACATTTGGCTTATGAGAATCAATGAAGGAGGAACACAGTCAACTGTGATTCTCCATAAGGCTTTCTCTGTATTCTGAAAGAACAAAGAAAGGTTAGAGCATTGCCATATCTCTTGGGTTTTTGTTAGTTTGTTTTTTTTTCCCCTCTGGGAGTGTGTGTAGGTGTGTGCGCAAGGAAATAAAAAAATGAAATTGTACCTGCTAATGAAGGAATTTACCAAGATCTCAAATGCATGTAATTCACTTTTGAATTTACTGCACTACCATTTAGAGTAGTTAGAAATAGTCACCTGCGTTTTCCTTCAAATACTGCCCTGGAGAATAAGTGTTGAAGTCAATGGATTTACATCACAGATCTGTCTGATACATAGTTTTGGAATAAAAACATAGTTGAATACTGAAAGAAAAAGAGAAACAAACAAACAAAAAAACAATGCCAAAACATTAACCTGAACAGCAACTTTCAATCATCAGATAATAAAAACCAAAATATATAAAGTAATATATGTTTTCTAATGTGATTTTTGCCATTTCTAATTTTTTTTTTTTTTTTTTTTTTGATCTGGCTTGCACACTTGAGTAAAACACCTTTGTTATGGAGGAAAAAAAAAAATCACACAAAAACTCCCTGGTAAGCTAAATTCTAGAACAGAAAGAAGTTTGCAAGCTAACACAAAAATAGCAATGCATCTATCCACACTGAAAGACAAAGAATGCTTATATTTGCATTTGAGTATAAACACATGCTTATATAACTAGGTAAGTATGATTAGAAATATGCTACTTTAAGTTGAAAAACTGTGTTGTTTAGTTAGAAACTTAAAGAAAAAACCCAAACTGTGTGGGTCAGTATCGTACTGACATCTAGACAGCTGTTTCTAAGACAACATGGACAACCTGATATCAATGAAATGAAACTCATGCTGTAAACACTGACAAAAAGTAGCAGGTCCTAGCACAAACTGATTCAGGCTTCATACTCTTAGGGAGGAAAAGAACCTGACAGCTTCTTAAAAGTGTTGGTTTTGGCACTTTGCTGTCTTTGCCCCTCTTGAGTTTAATCTCAGACTGTTCACAGATCTACTGCTTCTAGAAAGGCAAGGGATGCTGGTGTCAGGAAACGGCTTCATTTATCTTATGATACTTCAGATACAATACATATTTTAGGACTGTCCAACGACCAGAACTATTTCCATATTTATTTCCATATCATGCCTCCTCAAGACTGACTATGGACCCATGTCTATATGAACCACTGAAGCATACCACAAGAATCCTGAAGTTATATCCCAGAGGGCTAGTGTATTCACATAGCACAAAAGAGCACAATACTGCTTTGAACCCAGAACGCAGAACATACACATTAGCCTGGCACAGGGCCTGGGCTAGTAAGTCTGTCTCAAGAGTAATTAGTTCAGGCTCAGTATCATGTAGACACGGCATCTTTGGAAAGCTGTGAAAACATTATAGTTTCTCTTTTCAGCACAGAGAAAGTAACTGTGATACCAGAAAGACCAAAGAGAACCAACCGTTCATACACCAGTACTTGTATGACCTGTTAGCACCCTGGGTTTACATGAAAGACTGTCTTATTAACAAAAGCCCAAATATCCTGGTACCTAAATAAGACCCCATAAAATTGTGAAGTACCTGTAATGCATAAAAGGACTAGAACACTGAATAACACTGGCAGACTGGTATGTCTCGGAAATGAGATGTTTAACAGGAGAAATACATTAAGGACTAGTGTGAATACTGACCCTTCACTGGGAACTTGAGTAGTCAGAAACACCGAGGGAAAGGACACTAAGTGACAGGCAATTGCAACTGAAATGGACCTCTGAAAAAAGATGACTTGACCCCTAAGATGTATGAATCAATACTTTTACAGTACAGAAAGATAAGCGATAGCACTGTTTTAAAAAGTCACTAGTGAAACCTCTTCTAAATTGCTTCTAAATTGTGCCATATAATGACATGTTCAGCAATAAAAACAGAGGCGAGGGGGTTTTTCTGAAGGTGGCCGTTGCTCAGAGATTAGATGGACATCGGTCTGCTTGGGGGAGGTGGTGAGTCATTGTCCTTGCATTGCTTGTTTTGTGGGTTTGGAGGGGTAGTGTTGTCTTTCTTCTTCCTCTTTTCTTTGCTTATTAAACTACCTTTATCTTGATCCATGAGTTGTCTTGGTTTTGCTTTTCCTATTCTCTCCCCTCTCCTTGTGCAGGGTAGGGGAGAAAGAGTGAGCAAGCAGCTGTGTGGAACTTAGCTGCCAACTGAGCTTCACAGAAACAACCACCACCTCTAGGCTGCACCCTCACTCAGTCTGCAAATCACGTTGGCATACACCACTCTCTGTCGCTTTCTCCTCTGGTTATCAGAGGAAGGGAAAAAGCACATAAGCAGAAGAATCCCACAATATATTTCCGCCATGTCCTGGGTACGGATGACTAAGGATACAGAACTGCCAGGTACAGAGTAAATATAATCCTCTGAAAACCTGAAGAATGAATGCATACACAGATTTTTCCTATTTATTATTCCATTACTACAACTGGTCTAGTAAAAAACATTCCTTCTCTCTGGAGACCTTGTCCCTCTCTTATGAATACATAAATGACAGGAAAAAAGGAGGCAGAGGTGGCACAGGCACAATGCACACAAACTGTCAATATACAACTTTAGCTCAGAAACCCAAAGTAAGATGTTCCAAAAGATTGTCCCTGTGGAATTATGGGGTGAGGACTGGGAGGGAATTTGTGAGATGCAAATTGATAAATTTGTGAATTGGTATGTAACCGCTTTCCACAAGAGCAGCAGATTGCATTTTATAGCTTAGAGCTGGAAAGAATCTCCTATACAACACACTGCCAAAATAGCATCTTTTTAAGGATTAAACTTATGCACATTAGATAGATGACTCAGCTCACATACTTCTCTATTTTCAGGTAAAGGCATTGAAACTAAATTTCCATGAAAGTCTCTCAATACAAAAGATGGCAGAAAATCAGCCTCTCACCATTTTTTATATATAACAACCAGCAAGACAGACAGAAATCTCTGTAAAGCAACTTACCAATTATAGAGAAAATAGTTTTACTTCTCCCAAACAAAGGAAATATGAAAGTTTTATGTTGGAATCACTATGATTAGATAACTTCCTTTCATGAATTCACAGGATTGCACTCTTTTTACTCTATTTTAGGCAAAAAGTCTCACACCTCAGCCACATCTGTTTCAAAAAGGAAAGGCAAGGTGTATTTTCCTTCAACTTACTGCATGCAGTAAGCCACATATTACTCACCCGAAGTCTCTAGTCCAGTCTGTCCTCAGTTCATCTTCCTCCTACTAGTCTAGAAGAGATAGAATGAACCCAAGGTGCCTTCTTCCCTTCCAAATGTAGCATAAGTGGTAGTAAGAAATTATTTTTGCACTTGCATAGCAGCACAGGACTGACAACAATTTTAGCCCCAAATACTACAGAAGTAGATACAGCAATCTTGTTCACTTAGAGAAAAAAAGACTTCCAAGAGTCATACCTTATAGTATCCACCAAGACAAAACTCAATGTTACACCAGCATTTTGGATATGTTTCCTCAAAATATTAATAGTTCTTGTGTTGTTATACAGCATGGAATTTATTTTGGAGTTAGCTCTGTTTTTACATGACTCTGATTACACAGCAAATCTACTGTTCAGATCACACTGTTACTAATGGTGTCAGTAAATTGTTAATACTGTAATACTGAACTGTTAATGCTGACTGAAAGAATCTGTAGATCTATTATAAAAGCAGTAACAACAATGTATTTTATCATAGCAGATAACCCACATAAACTTGGCTGCATTGCATCACATACCAGAGGGCCAAAGGCTAAGCCTTATACATTGGAGAAATAAAGGAATTTGTGCAAAAAAAAATTTTTACCATTACTACTTTTGGAGGTGTTTAATTGCTTTGTATGTTTTCTGTTGCTCATGAAACACTGAATCAGTCAGATTCTACCTTTTATTAAGAATAACTGTATTTATTCAAAGGCTGTTTTACATTCACAAAATACTGAATTAGCATCCTCCTCAACTAAGATATAAGGCCAACTAAGATTCTAGCACTGTGGTACTGTTACTGTAGCATAAGAATTCTGGAAAAACCCTGGACAGACCTCTCAGTTGACATGGAAGAGTATAAAGTAGGAAAAAACAGTGAAAGCACACTAGTGAAAACAGCATGGTACAGCCATGCATTTCTGCACTGATGCTACCTTCATTTCTTGTTGAGAGTCATCATTCTTCCTATGCCAGGTAATAAACAGCCCTATGACAGGGGATGCCATACAGGACCTGTTCGTCACCAACACAAGTGAGCTAATTGGTGACATCAATGACTGCAGCCTGGGTTGCAGTCACCATGCACTAGTGGGGTTTGCAGCCCTGAGGGATATGGGGCAGGAGAAGACTAAAATCAGGACCCTGAATTTTAGGAAAGCAAAATTCCAGCTCTTCAAGGAGTTAGTCAGTGGAACCCCCTGGGAAACTGCCCACAGGGACAAGGGAACAGAACAGAGCTGGCAGATATTTAAGGATGCCTTCCATAGAGTGTAAGAGCTCTCGATCCCCAGGTGTAAGAAATCAGGAAAGGAAGGCAAGGGACTGGCATGGCTGAGACCTGCTGGGCAAACTAAATGCCAAGAAGGAAATGCACAGGCAGTGGAAGCAGGGACAGGTATCCTGGGAAGAGTACAGGGATGCTGCCCAGTTGTGTAGGGATGAAGTCAGGGAGGCCAAGGCGCGGCTGGAGCTGAACTTGGCAAGGGATGCAAAGAATAACAACACGGGTTTCTACAGGTATGTCAGCCAAAAAAGGAAGGCCAAAGAAAGCGTACTCCTCGTGAGGAGCAAGACTGGCAGGCTGGTAACAACAGATGAGGAGAAGGCTGAGGTACTGAACGACTTCTTTGCCTCAGTCTTCACTGCCAATCTCTCTTCCAACACCTCTCAAGTGGATGGACTGCAAGACGGGGACTGGGGAGCAAAGTCCCTCCCATTGTAAGAGAAGATCGGGTTTGAGACCATCTGAGGAACCTGAACATACACAAGTCTCTGGGACCTGATGAGATGCATCCCAGGATCCTGAGGGAATTGGCTGATGTAGTTGCCAAGCCACTCTCCATGATATTTGAAAAGTCATGGCAGTCAGGTAAAGTCCCTGGAGACGGGAAAAAGGGTAACATGCCACCTATTTTTTAAAAAGGTAGCAAGGAGACCCTTGGGAACTACCAACCCGTCAGCCTCACTGCTGTGCCTGGGAAGATTATGGAGCAGATTGTCCTAGAAATCATGCTAAGGCACATGGAGTACAGGGAAGTGATTTGAGACAGCCAGCATGGTTTCACCAAGGGCAAGTCCTGCCTGACCAACCTCATGGACTTCTATGATGGAGTGACTACATGAGTGGATGAGGGAAGAGCTACCAATGTCATCTACCTGGACTTCTGTAAGGCCTTTGACACAGTCCCCCACAACATCCTTCTTTCTAAATTGGAAGATATAGATTTGATGGGTTGACTCTTGAGTGGATGAGGAATTGGTTGGATGGTCACATCCAGAGGGTAATGGTCAATGGCTCAATGTCCAGATGGAGATTAGTGCCTAGTGGTGTCCCTCAGGGGTCTATATTGGGACCAGGACTCTTTAATAACTTCATCAATGACATAGTGGGATCGAGTGCACCCTCAGCAAGTTTGCAGATGACACCAAGCTGAGTGGTGTGGTTGACACGTCTGAGGGATGTGATGTCATCCAGAGGGACCTGGATAAACTCCAGGAATGGACCCATGTAAACCTCATAAGGTTGAACAAGGCCAAGTGTAGACAATAGGTCTAAATATGCTCTTGCAAAATATATATTTATTATAACATTCTTAATCTTGTAGCTATAGAAAGATCCAAAGCAAAAGAGTCAATTTTTTTCTATGATTCTGTAGTTTTTTCTATGAACAAGAGAAATATTTCAAGTATCTCGATTTACAGTTATTGTACTTTTTTACAAAAAAGGTCATTAATATATGACAATATGATTTGCAGTATGCCGTGCTTTACTGAGTTTGTTATAATTGAGTAAAATAATGCATATTCCTGTGTGTGACTGCTAATTCCTTTCACCTATTGAAGAATGGGCATAAATTTAATGTATAGTTTAATTTTGCTCTGATCAGAAATGATGAAAATGATCACTGATTTTTTTCCCCACCAGTCAGATTAGGTGATGGTTTATCAACCCTTACACTACCCCTGTAGAGTAGCTGTAATTATCAATGTGAATATGGTATAAAGATTGACCGGAAGAACAGAAAACAGAGATTTGAAGTTAGGTAACATAATGAATAAATTAATATTATTATGACCCTGAAAAATAGCAGGAATATTTTGTCTTCTTAACTGTCATCCAAAGTAGTTCAGTACTCTTCATAAGCCACAGATATAATTATTATTTCAGAGTGGTCATACAGCTTATGTAATCTTCTCATAAAATAATAAAGCATAATAAAAATTAACATCTGAAAAATATTCCAAACTACAAAGGTAGCAAACCAAAACAGACCTCCTGTAATCTCTGAGAGATTCTTTACCATAAAGTTATAGTATGGTATAATGCACTGACTTTGTTGCACTGCAGGTATAACCGGAGTAACTTGCAGTCAATTTAAGTATGTTTATTTAAGATCTGGAATGGCTAAAAACTAAATTTCAAAAGTATCAAAGGAGAAAATTCCAAGTTATGGCTACAACTCAATTCTAATAAGCCAAACACCACCTTATAGATCATCACTTCAGTCAGAAAATTGATCAAATTTACTGGGTAACAGACACAGATGTATATATGTATGTATAAGTACATGTACATGTGAAAACAGAAAGCTTATCTTTTTCCTCCGTCTTAAGTGTGTAACTTAAGAAATTCATCCTTCCTTATCACTCAAAGTAGAAAGCAGCAGAAGGCAGGCAAACAGGTATACGTGTCTGACATGGTAAACCTGAAATCAAACCAGTTGCATGAGCATAGATGGTACTTTCAGTTTAAGAGCTCATAAGAGATTCCCCATGATGCCAAAAGTTAGTAAATATAATTACTGTTTATAAGTTAGTGGGATAATATATCACAAACAACAACAACCTTTAAGGTCGGAGCGGAGTCTTTATTCACAATAGATATTTCTTATACGTCACCTAACTCTTTCCAGAGAATTCTGGGGTATGTTGAATACATAAGGTGAAACTTATCTGCAGATAAGCTGGGTTTGTTACTGAATACAGTACTTTCCAGCCGACTTTTTTTTTTATCAAGTTTTTAATCCTGTATGTAAATCAGATTAACTTTTTTTCCTACAGCAAAAGAATTATTGACATCTTTAAGACCTAAATAGTTGACATTCATGTGAGTGTAACCTCTTACACTATGGAACATACTTCACTTGTACTGCTTGTTGTTTCTATAGTTGATGATAACACGCTTTTCAGGACTTTAAAAAATTTCCCATGTGAATAAAATATATAAAGTAGAGATGTAGAGTATCGATTCCCTTACAGAATACGTTCAAAAGCAATTTGCAATCTAGCTGATACTGCAGTCAGAGTTAAACAATTCAGTCAGTTTAGTTCATCCAAGCAAAGGTGAAGAGTTAATAGTAGTACCTAACCAAGGATGAGTCTTCAGAAAGGTAATATGCATTTTAAAGACAGACTGACCAAATACGATACCGACACCAAAATTTGAATTTAGGTCATTTCCAAACTAGAAACAGAGGTAAAAAATCTCATCACCAAAATATTTTGATAATTTCTGCATCACTTTACATTCTTGTGAAAATGAAACAATGGTTTTTGGAAGTTACAGATGCAATGCAAAATTACTTTTTTGTTGGGGCTCATCTCCTATGGATTATCCAAGTAGACATACATATAGTTTCTTCTACCTTAAAAGATGTACAACAGAATGTCATAGCAAACTCAACCCAAGCAATCAAATAATCTGACATAAACCAAAGATAACTTGCATTTTCTTTGTCATTTGCTCCACAGTTGTTGTTTTTTTTTAATTTGCAGAAGAAAACCTATACAGAAAAAACTATAGGTCACTCAGACTCAAAATACCTAAAATATCAAATAATTACTATTTCTCTTTTATAATATTTATTGTTTAAACTCAGTGGTCTGACAGTTATAATCAGTTAGCATTCATTCTGTTGAAACCTTGCAGGTCTCACTAAGATTTTAGAATGATTAATAATAAACTGAACTGAATGAATAATTAAACAGCTATCATTATTTTCTTTATAAAGGTTATTAATTGTGGTCAAAGATCATTTAAAGCGCAGTTACTAGACTATGTATGTACTAAACAGGAAGAACAGAAAAATGTGCTTTGATTACATACCGATAGGTATGTAATAGCTGCAAAGAGATAATTGTAGGAAAACTTAAATGATTCCTATGAGAGCTTTTTGAAACGGATTGTGTTGTCACACAGAGCCAGGATGTTCAACCAGGACTTCAATCATCCTAGTATCTGCTGGAAGGACATTAGGGATTGGCACATACATCCAGGAGATATATGGAGTGTCCTGAAGATGGTTTCTTGACATACGTGATCTATAAACCAAGGACAGAAGATGCTCTTCTGGACTGTATAATCCTAAAAGAAAAACTGGTCAAAGATGTGAAAGCCAGTAGCAAATGTTAACAGCAGTGATGAAAAACTTAAAGCCCTGAAAGAAGGGACCAAGACAGAATCGCATCCCCCAGAATGATCCAACTGCAGAACTGAAGCTTTCCAGAAAATTACACTCTCAACGGTAGTTTGGGTTCAGGGTTTTTCTTCCCCCCCAGCATTTTCTTATTTATACTTTATTATACTATATTTATACTTATTTATACTACATAAGAAATATCTTTCACCTCCTCTAAATAACTGAAATGTCAACATAAACTTGGACAAAGGTTTTGCAACTTTGTGGAGAGGGTAAATAAAAAAAAAAAAAAGAATTCTTGTATTTCAACAGCTGATGGTCCAGTAGTTAGAATTCTCATGTAAAGTATAAAAGGCCCATTAACTTACATAACTGCTCTGTTGCACAGAAGCACAGGCTTTGAAATACAGTTTCATGCCTACTAGAGTTCCCAACTGGAATTTCTAGATTACTAGCTTAGTCTCTCCCAGATATGTTTCTTCTTTATAATAAAATTATTCACTGAATCCAAGAGAGATGACAGAAATGGCTGAAGAACCTAATGGTAAGGTAATGATAAAATACCAGAACAAGGACTTAAATTTAACTATTAAGTATCTAAAGCATAAACTTCAGTACTTAATTATCCCTTGACTATTCTACAAAAGGGCTTTTTATCTTCTGTGGTTCTGATTAAATATTCTCTACTGAATCCCAGGAACCTCTCTTAGGTTAAATTCTGTTCAAAGCAGTACAACCATATGAAAAGCCTTCCTTAGCCCAGTTAACTGAATTTGGTATCTAACTCTACTTGAGGCTGGAGTTCACAGCATAATTGAAAACAAGAATCTAGGGTTTGGGATGGGTTTTTTTCGGCCGTTCCTTTTTAATTAAAATGTTGAGAGAGCATCATTTTAATCCCACAAAATGATCTCTCTAATCTTGACCCAGAATAGTGTTTAAAACACTAGCTTTACTTCAGGCCTAAGGATGTTTCATGATAGTATCTATATACTTAAAGTTAAGAAGATGCTTTTTTGTCGATCAAAATCAAAGTAGTTAAATTTCACACTTTCAAAAGGATGTAGAGTGGCAGCTATAAGTACTAACTGCCATGTTGTAAATGTGACATAGGAGCTCTTGGAGCAATTAAGTTTTCTCAGAACATAGAGAAAAATTAACATAAAGTGCCAAATGACACAGGGAAGACAAAAATTAAGGAAAGACTCATGAAACAAAAATTGTTAATATTTTCACTGAAATACTAGCATAAAAATATAAAGCCCATGTACAGTTTCAGTATAACAGGAGCTGTTTACAAAACTTTTTTATGAATATCAGAGCAGTTTTCAGTTCATAATTTCTATTCAGAATATAGTTAAGACAAACATATGCTTGGGTTTGGAAATAGATATCAAGGGGAAATCTACCACCAAAATAATGTCTCATTTCAACACAATAAAAACTTCATAGTATATGCCATATATGTCACCTTACTTAGCCATTATAACAATTTGGGTTTTTACAACACAAAGACTTTGAGGAAGTGTGGCATTTCACATCTAACACATTATTGTGGACAGCTATAAACTTTACTTCCAGTCAGCCCAATGTAAAATACTTCTAATGAAAGCTTTTATTTGTAAAGATATATTAGAGTTTAAAATTTCCCATGAGAGAGACATATGGGGTATACTTTTAATTATCTATAGTAGCTTTAAAAGTTTGCAATATCTTATGATTGTTTCACCAAAACTATAAATCAGTATTTATGTTACATATATCTAAGGCCTAAAAGTGTTTTGGCAAGACTCCTATAGGTCAGTGTTTTGAATTTCAATTTCTCTGAGGAATTAAAAAAAAAAAAAGAAAAAGAAAACCAACATCCTCTGAAACTGAAACAATTTCTTCTGTGGAAAATGAGAGAAGAAATAATTTTGTAAAACATTCTTCCACTTTTTTGTGATCCCCACTGGAATCATGCTGCCTATCTAAAAGCATTTGACTTCTGAGAAACATTCATCGGTTCCTCATTATAAAAGTCATTTAAGATAATATGCTTTTGCTGCTAAAAGAAAATGAAAGGATATGGTCTTAACAACGAGAAATTCATATGCTGCTTCATGTTTTGATATGGAAAATGGATCATTCAGATTATTTCCAAAGGATGTCAGTGTTACAGGCATTAATGTATCATTATTTACTTTGTAGTGACTAAATAAATGTTAATGATTTGTCTACAGCTTTCATTATTTTTTAAGTATAAATTAATGCAGCCTTCAAGTTGTTGTTACTTATATAAAATGGATGGTTCAAATGATATATAGCATTTTCCTTTTCTAGAACATCAGATTATTAAGGTTAAGAACATTCTTTCACAGAGGCTGTTTTATAGCATGATTAGAAATCACGCAGGTCCATAAGGATGCCTGCAGAGGAAGGCAGAAGATAAGTACATATATAATTCTAGAATATTTTAAGAAAAAAAATAGTAGAAAGTGTTAATATGTATATTACCTTAGGTAAGTGCTCTTCATAGCTAGAACTAGTATGAAAGTATTTTTAGTTTGATTTTCAAACAAAAGTAACTTTTAAAAAAAAAAAGCAGACCATATTACTAGTGTAAACTAAGTGCTTGTGGGCTTATGATTTCTTGTAAGTTAATAAAATACCAACTGTATTTAAAAAACGTGCTGTATTAATACTTAGATGCTTTTAAACTCAGACAACAATGAAAAAAATATTAACCAGCTATTAAAAATAACCAGACACTATGTTATAGTTTATTTGCTATATTGCTTATTACTAAATTCATTCTGCTAATAGAAAATAAATGGGGTTTTCTGTATTCCAGAAGAAATAAATCTGTTCAACAATAAAGACTAAAATATAGGATAATTAAAATGGAAAGAATAGCCTATGTTTAAATATACAGAAATATTTAATCTATGCATCCCAATTTATTTTAAAAAGTGGGCGAAATGCTGTCTTTTTATGTCCTCAGTTATGATATAAACGTAACTAAGCACATACTGTATTTGCTTTCAGATAAGCCACCAACAGTTCATCAAAATGACGATACCAGTTTCTGTATAGATTTAACTAGATTCGTTTTGTGTGGTCCTTGAACCTTAATCTAAAATGATTACAAGAAGATTCTGTCTTCCACAGCGCTTATTTATGCACAATGCCAAGTCAGCTAGCTAATAAAATGAGTAATGTTAGGAGCTCACAGTATAGCTACAAACAAATACTCCTGCTTTCTTTTTTGATTCTCTAGAAGACTGCACTCTAGAAGACAGAACAGGATAATTTGATTAGTGAAAGCCAGCAAAATTAAACCTTTTCATTGTATGAATCACTGGCCTGCAAGAAATCAGATTTCTTTTTATAAATGATGAAAGACATTTTATGTGAGCTTTAATTAGGGGCAATACCACCAAAAAAATTCTTTCTCTTTTCAAATTCATTACATGTTTGAAAAGAATGAATGGGAAGCCTTTAAAATCCTAATAATGACAAAATATTTCAAAACAACCTTATTGATATGTATGTCACTGAGAGAAATTAAGGTATTTACCTCTACTGTACAGTCTAGTTTTGGTTGTAAACCATGAAATATACAACTTTTGCACATTTTCATTGATTCTGAGTTCTTTATGTCTCTCCTTTAAATGATATTATGTTAACCAAGACAGTGAATGCCGGAGCATGACCTCAGTTGCAATGGGCAACATTACGTCTCACTGACACCATGGTGTTTTTCTTCTCCATTCCATTTCTAATACTCCAAACGATGTGGCGAACTCCATTACTTCCACCTCTTTGAAAAATAAATGGTTCTTAGCCCTCAAAAGTCCTTTGAAGACAAAAAATAATTGCACATCTTCTTCCCCTAGTTTCTCCATGCCTCCCTTGTAGGAAATAAAACCAAGTAGATTTTTCTTTCCTAAGTGAAGCAAGGAAGTGACTGCTGATGTCACTGAACTGTGCGGTACGAGTACAGCTGCTGAGTGTAAAATTAGAGGTATCATTCCCAAGAATATTATCACATTATTTTGATATACTTCTGGCTAGAAGAGACTTATAAAAGGTGTCAGAATGTATGTTTTAGTAGTCTGTTATGGTTCAGGAAGACAATGCAAGGAGGTAGTAAATTATTTTTTTCTTTTTCCTTCTCTATTTTTTTTTTGTTAACTGTCCAAACTACATGAAAGATCACTTTACTTCAAATGGGAAAGCACTTGTCTAGGAATTGTAAGACCACATCTGTCATGAAATAAATATCTACAGTTATAAGATTATGAACCCAGATGAGTAGGAACATAATTTGGGCGTAAACCTTTATGAAAGTTGAGGAAGCAGAGCAGGGAAATAAAGTGGAATAGAGACTTGTTAATCAGCAAAACTGAGAATAAGAAAAAAAATAAGAACAAAGAAAATATCACAAATTCCATAACATAATTTTTGTTTGCTCAGCATCTACTTTTTCTTCTACATATGAAAAAGAGTTAGAAAAAGATCCAATAAGCATGTTAAAATTCTCTTTAAAAATTACTTTTCCTATATTAGCCTGTTTGTAAGCACCTTTCAATTCAATGTATTTTTAAGAACTTCTTCCTCTTTTCCCAGTTGTTCATGAAGCTCAGAGTAGCTACTTTTCTTTTTTGCTCAATTTGTCATGTAAAACAAATTCAGCTTTGCTCACCTCCAAAATATTTCTTTTCAGTATGATTAGTTCAGACAAACACAACTGAGTATGAATATGATACAATCAGGCCAAATGCAGCATTTAATTCTCATTAAGCTTTCTACAAACTGAGATCACATTCAGTCTGACTTTTGTGTCAACTTTCCTGCTACGTAACTTCATGGATGTTAAGAACTATGTTCTGATGTAACCCTCACAGCTCTAGGGTTGAGTTCAACTCTTCTCAGACAAAAAGGAAATTCTTGGTGAGTGGCCAGACTACTGAGTGATCAAGGTAAATGGGAAAGGCCAACCTGCTTTGTTTCACAACATCATTTCAAGGTAACAGCAAACGACAAATGGCTAAAATATAGCTTTGGCTTGAACATTTGCTTTAGACAGTTTAACTGCTCCCTACTTTTGTGAATTCTAGCACTAGATGCCGAAACAGATAGGCAGTGGCAAATCTCAAACCAAACATGAATCATCTCCAATCTCCATAAGAAGATTTCAATGCCCTGACCCTGTCTTGCAAATGTCAGTCTGGATGACTACGATATCTGGACTTTAAAATGAGCTGCAGAACACAAGTGTCAGTCTAATACAGTTGAGGAGCAAAACACAAAGCATGAACTTGGCAGGAAAGCCAATGGAAAAACAGACAACAAAGATGATGAGGTAACCATTTTCTTCTAACAGGGGAGACAAACTAAAAGCTTACGAAATGCAAAACAAGCCACACAGAAAATACATTTAAATAAAATTTAGTGTAGGAAATTGCAAATTGATGCTAAATTTATATGTGTAAGTAAACCTTTAATTGTTCTTTTAAAAAATTAACAGTGGCTATATACCTTATTCAGTGACCCAACGGTTATTGACAAGCATTAATTTCCATGCCATTGCATCTATGATATTCACTCTACAGCACAAACCCAAGTTAACTATTTCCTCTGTATCTTACAGAACATTACTCTCTCTCTCTCTAATAATTCCTAAATTATGCTAACGCTATCAACACCAAATTCTTTTAATTCATCATTGAATCTGCAGGTTTGCATCGCAACACTGTGCAATGTGACATGGAAATGGACAAAAAATTTCAGCAGATGTAGAAATTACATCAGATGTAAACAGGTAAGCTACAGGCAAAAGAACTAAACTTTAAAAAATGTGGCAATGATCTAAGCTGTGCACATTTTAATTTCATGTATGCTTATTCAGAGCTGCTGGCACATTCAAAAAATTAAAATCCACTATTTTGGAGCTGCAAAGACTCTTCATTACAGTGCCCTAGCTTACAGCATTTCTAGCTGCACATTTCCATTGATCAGACTCTGTTGCAGAAATAAGCTTGTTTATACCACACACAATCAAATTCAGATCATGTAGGCAACAGCAACAGTTCTTGACTTTGTTAGGCAATATTCAATTATTCCTAGAATAAATACAGAAATCCATAGTTTATCCTCATAAGCAATCCCTCTGTTACATTTAAAAGAATCATAAAACCCACAAAGCTTAATGGTAAAATTTTTTAAGAGAAGTTTTGTCATTGCACTACACAGTATAACGTCCCTGCTAGCACACAGGGAATGATAACACATTGAGACAGCAATTCAGCATAATGGGAATGCTGCACTGGAAAAGCATGTTATGTGATCATGAAAAGAGAAAAATCATGTCACTTTTTCCTTGTCTTGTGAAGTCAGAAGGAAGACAAGAACAAGAAATCAATAACGTGTTTATTAAGTATAAAAGAAGCTACATACCCCAGCTTTGCAACTAAGGTGAGTGGTGGGAGGATGGAGTATTTAGAAAAAAATCTCCAGCATAGTATTTTTCTTTAAGACACAAAGAGTTGATGGAGTTTCAGGTGACTAATGCAAGGACTCCTAAATACTATCCCAAAAACTCCATGTATAAAATAGATTAGGTACTGTATTATGGAAGTGCATTATCAGTTCCACAGCTGCAGTTGCAGTGAGGGATTTTGCCTAGCCACCACAGGTATTTTAGCAAATAAAGTAGCTTCTCATGAGAGCTTGCTAAGAGCCAAGAATGCTTTGGAATGTGGCTGCAATAAAAAGTGCATAACTGTTAGGATAACCTGAAGATCAAGAACAAGTATCAAGAACAAGTATCCCTTACTAGGAAGGTGAATAAATGATGGAATAAGAGGTCTCATGTTCTAAATATTTCAGTGATGAACATAGTTATACTTGACCACTTCTAAAACACAATCTTCTGTATTTAACTCTAGGGCCTGAACGTCCCTTTATTTTTCCTGCTCACATCTCACCATACCATTAACTTTATCTGAGAAACCATGCGTTCTCTGATGCATGCACATATGCTTCAACCTCATACAAATATCTATAACCTATATAGAGTTTTGAATGACTGTTTCACTGTTTCACTGCTTTTTTGAAAAAGCAGCAAGTCAATAGTGAGACATATAAGCTTTAAGTGAACTGCTTTTAGATACTCTCATCTTATGAATCTCACTGCCAGTTGTCAAAGTGATTTTATATACATATCCAAAAGCAATGATTATTAAACTGATCTTGTGTGTTGGAAGACTGGTATTCACTACCTCTCCCTAAAAAACAACCATGAAAAATTAGTAGAGCTATGCAGGCTGTCAGTCCCACTCATCCACATCAGAGCATGCAGTTAACTGAACACAAGTTATAACTGAAGAAACTATCAGATCTAATGAAAACATTCAGCTAAATAGCCATCACACTCTGTTGCCGTTCGTAACATATGGCACAGACTCAACCTTACACTGGAAGAGATCAAGTTCCACATCATGCAGATAAAACTCCAGAGATGCCCAGTTATGCATTTCTCCATAGAATTTTAACACATGGGAATCTCAGTGGAGAATGCCTCCATTTTCAGAGAAAATTTCACAAATGCTGACTATGCAAACAGCAATTTGATCGCTGCCAGAACTTTACACTGAAAAGAAAATGTTTGAAGTATGGAAGGAAGAATAGAAGTAGAAAGAAAGAGGAAAAAACATGTTTCCAAATCAGTGAAAATTTCTAGAAAAGTTAATTTTAGTCAAAACGATACTTGGGTTTACATGTTGGCAAAGAAAATTGACCAACTCTAATTTCATATAGAATCTGTGTCTCATAGATTTCTCCATAATCAGATAAGACTTTCAGCACAACACCTCTTTTTTGCACTAGGATTTCACTAGCAAGATGACGAAAACAAATGTCTACAGTAGATCTTGATATAAAAGATATTTAAAAATTCAGGGTCTCCATGTTGCAAGACTGCAGTGATCTTCTTGGTTTACAAAGCTGCTAAACTTTGCTGCATCCATAATGTCCCAAGAAGCCAATGCAAACAGAAATAAATTAAAACTATGATGTTACAATTAATTGTAAATTAATTAATTTACAATTTATTAATTATATTACAATTTATTAACTAATTTACAATTAAATTACATTAATTGTAAAAATGAAGATTTCATCCCACTTAAAATATGAAGAATTCAAATCAAGCAACAACCTGAAAAACTTCAAGTACACACACATGGACCTCCCAATCTTCATTTGAACATTTACACCCTGGTGGAGGATAATTACAGATGTTTACCAAACCAGGGTTGTTACGTAAGGCTAAAATTTCAGCTTACGAGAAGGGTAGCTTGAATATAGACAGGTTCAAAGGAATTGTACTTAGTCTGTGTGTGTCTTTACTCGTATGTAGACATTGCTTCCCCAGAACTCCTGTCATTGAGACAAATCAGAACAAAAAACCCAGGCCCTGTTCTTCACGAGCTTATGAACATACCGAACATTAAGCAACAATTCTATTGTTTAGAGTTTAACTGTATATTTAGCTTTAAATCAGAGCCTTAAAGGTTATACAATCCAGCACAATAATAAATTACAATATAATGAAAGATTTAATCAGTTTCCCACACCCCAGCTTTCAAGAATGCTGTGATGGGTAAACCCAGAAGAGACCAAGAAGCCAATAAACCAAGAATGCAGTGGAGAAACTCTAATGTAATTTCTCAAATCAAGTACCTATTACCAGAGTCACTATCCACGCTATATGTTCAGTCTTTACGTAACAAAAAAAAATTTATTAAGGTAGGAAAAAGAGACTGTGTTAAGTATTTATCTCCAAGCTTATCTTCAGATTGCTGCAATTGTTATGAATATCTTGAAGACAGGAATGTGTTAATTAAGCATATTATAAAAGTGGTAATGAAAGAATCTTGGGTAGGAAGGGGAATGTGAAACAATCACGGCTAAAAAACTCAACCTTCCAAAGCTTAAATAAAGCTCATTGGGAAGTGCTGGTTGGGACTGTCAAAGAAGGATTAAAAAAAAAATTTTCTCTTTAAATCTTCATTAGTGGTACAACCAATTCCTGCCAAGCTCACTCACCTAGACTGTGGGTGAATCCTAAATAAATAAAACAAATTAAATTAATTTTCCCCACGTTGAGTCTGTTTTGCCTGTGACGGTAATTGCTGAGTGATCTCCCTGTCCTTATCTCGACCCACAAGCCTTTCATCACATTTTTTCCCCCTGTACAGTTGAGCAGGGGGAGCGATGGAGCAGTTTGGTGGGCACCCGGCATCCTGCACCAACTCACCACATCTGAATACTGAATATTAAAAAGCTTCAATAAGCACAGATATTCCTCATCATATTATTTCAACATATCTAAATGGTAATTAACAGGGTATGCTGCCTTAGATGATATATGTGAGCTGGATTAAGAGTTGATACCACAGGAGTCAGAAGAGGAGAAAGATACCTTTTGATTGCAACTTTGATTGCAACAGAAAAAATTGTTTTTGCATGCAGTGAGTTTGTGGGGAGCTCACCTAGGGCCTTGGGAAGTACTGCAGTTCCATATCAGTGAACGATGTTAAAATTCCTCTAGCAGTACTGTGTAAATGATCCTCACTCTAGTAATAAACAACAATTTAGAAAATACAGTCATTAATTGTACCTATTCCTCTGAGCAAGTATTGTTCTTGTTAACACACTGTCCTAATAATCACTTCTGTCATAGCCCACAACCCTTCTGTCCATATCTAGACATTGCCAGTAAGTCTGCTAGTTAAGGGTGTGAGCCTTGTTTTTCTCCATCCTCCAATATATCCAAAAAAAGATAAGTGAAAACATCCTGAAATATGAGGATCACTGGAACCATTCAAAAGTTTGCTATTGTTATGTATTCAGGAGCCCTAAATAAAGCTATATTTTTTATTTCCAAGAACATACTGCAGTATGTGGCAGCTTTAGAATCACTTAAGGATACTTCTAGGAATTACTACAAAGGCACAATTTAAGCACATAAAAGTAGAACAAAAGAAGTAGTGACTGAGCAAGAAACTCAGTTTTAATCCATGGAAACAGAAATATAGAAATACTTCATTATTTATAATGTTTACCAACACCCCAGAAACCAGAACATTGAATTATATCCTGTAAAAAGAGCAGCAGTCAGCAATAAAGCCTAGGCTTCCTGAATCCTGACATAATATGTTATCAGTAGGAACATACTGATTCTCATTATGTGTTGAAATGTTGCATAGCAGTTTAATAGTCTGAAAAAGAAAAGAAACAATTTTCTAATGTAATGTCAATTATGACAGTGACATAGTGACATCGTCCACACTCTTAGCAAAAAAATTATCCAAGAAATTCAATGGCAGATTCTCAAACACTCTTATTTTATCTCCCTTCAGACCACGCTGCATCTCTCACAATGTAGTTGCACAGTGTGAGTTTTATTTTTATGCACAACTTCAAACAGAGCCAAAACCCTAATGCCTAATTCAAATTAAACTATACAAATCAGGAAAAGGATACAAAAAAACCACCACCCTACATACTAAACTTATTAAACAATGAATATGTTCTCATATTTGTAGGTACTTATCCCCAAACACTGAAACTTGAAGTATCTTCATATAGTCAGTTAGACCTGATGCTGGTTTTCATCAGCTGAAATCTTAGACATTTGCATCATTTTCTTTCCATTTCCTCCTGGATTTTGTGAACTCCATAGGCATTAAATGATTTTTATTAGCAACCTACTAGTCAGTATTTGTCCCATTTACTGGTACCATTTAATGGTAAACTAAGCACTGATTAGGTCTGAAACAGAACTAATGGTAATATGATTGATTTTTTTTTTGTTGTTTCTCACCCTTTTGAGCAACAAGTCAAAAACAGGAGTACTGTACAGCTTTAAATACCTTATTTAAATAACTTCTATGTAACGTATTTGTCATGTCATTTTGTTGCCATTTGACATAACTTTATATTTTTCTATATTGTCTAACTATTTGAATCCTTCTTTCACTGATTTTGCCTTTGGTAATTCAAAACTAATTCATTACATGATATATATTCAATTCAATACTGATTTGAAACTTTTTATTTGCATTTCTAGGAGATCTAGAAGCTTGTCATCAATGACATAATGGGTGTTATTCAACTCTACACCACTCAGATGTGAAAAATTACCATGCAAGGGAAAAAAATGCCTACTGAAAATTTCTTTCAGGTGCTACAGAATATGCTTCCTCCTCTGAAATATGTGGTTCTGCTCTTTCCTTCTACTCCTGGTAGGTCAGGAATGAGGGACTAAAAAGAAACTCTATGGAGAACAAAAGGGATGCATTTTCTCCTGGTTTAAGATGGAAGGTAGAGTGTTTCATTCTTCTTCCCTTGCAAATCCACCAAAAGGCTATTCATAAGTTGCTCTTTGTTCACATATAACTTGAAAAACTGCAAGAATAAAAATGTTACCTGATGGCAGAAAATAAACCCCAGAACTGAGTAAAGGGTTAAGTTGCCAAGGTGAATTTAACCTAAAATTTTGTTAAAAATAAATTAAATCCAGAAATAATTTCTGCTTCTCCTCTCTCTTCTACTCTATACAGAACAGAATTGTATGTTCAACTAAGCTCTTGCAAAATTCCTTCTACTGAAAATAAGATTTTATGAGGTTTTGTATGGGCATTTACAGGGTTTATATTCTGATAACAATCCTTTTTAAACAAAAAAACCTAACAATTTGATATATGCATAATTCGATTTTTAGCTATACTAACATGTTCTTATTTTTTCGTATCCTGAGTTGACACATAGATCTTAGTCTTGGCTCAATCAATTTTCCCATTAAGTCACTTGAGCCACAGACTGGTGGCTCACTCTTAAGCCAGCTGGTACCCCCCAGTGTCAGGTTCTAAGAAAACTTCCTAACTGGCTCCAGGTAAAAGCCATCAGTTTTAGCTTTTTTTTTCTTTTTTTTTTTTTAAACTGTTTTCAGATGATTTTTACTTCAGGCAAATAGAAAGTGCTCATAGGCAGAAGGGAGCAAGGACAGCTCACTAGCCAGTGTTTATATAGAAAGACAGCCAAATCCAAAAGATGTCTTCTCATGACCTTCTGAAACAATAATGCTTATCTCTAAGAAAACTTCCTAACTGGCTCCAGGTAAAAGCCATCAGTTTTAGCTTTTTTTTTCTTTTTTTTTTTTTAACTGCTTTCAGCTGATTTTTACTTCAGGCAAATAGAAAGTGCTCATAGGCAGAAGGGAGCAAGGACAGCTCACTAGCCAGTGTTTATATAGAAAGACAGCCAAATCCAAAAGATGTCTTCTCATGACCTTCTGAAAAATAATGAGCTGCTTATCTGCATTCGTTATATGTATGGCTATATTTTCAATTATTTCCTTGAAAACTTCTTCCTGAAACCTGACTCCATTCCTCTCTATAATAATTTCATGGTAATAGCTTCCCTCTTTTTAAGTTTTGTTAAAATACAATCCTGTGGTAAGTGTGAAGTGGTCAGATGCAGTGATGATGAGGGTAATGTTAATGCATAAATAAAGGAGATGGATTGTATGGCCTGCATTTTGGATAATGCATACTTGCTAACACAAGCCTTTCACCTTTTCACAAATCCTTATATAAAATAGACCTTTTACCCAACACTGTTATGCTTACCAGCAACAGTAAAAATCCTTAATATAGACCTGCTGTACTACTCAAACCACAGACTACAGTTAAAGAGCATAAGCAGAGATCTCAAACAGCAGAGGAAAAACAGTAATTTGAAATTCTGTATCAGTTTTCACTTCAGCTGACCCCTTTGGACTAGAGAAAGGCTAGAAAAGCATTGTATCAAAAGATTCTCAAGAAAGGACTGTGCCTCAGGGAGACAAAGCGTTGGGCTTTATTATTCGTCACTGAGTCCTGTTTTGAGTATCAGACAAGCATAAAAACAAACGAGTTT
Source organism: Phaethon lepturus (assembly GCF_000687285.1). Taxonomy (NCBI): domain Eukaryota; kingdom Metazoa; phylum Chordata; class Aves; order Phaethontiformes; family Phaethontidae; genus Phaethon; species Phaethon lepturus. The sequence goes on along the minus strand of NW_010534028.1, from coordinate 996 downwards.
TATTAGCTACGTCAACTGAGCTCAATTAAATTTTGTTGCATGCAAGGTTCCCAAGTGCTGATTTCTGGGATGACTCAGAAATATTACACTCAAATCAACAAAGAATATTTTTAGCACAAGCAGCAAAATTTTATAAAGACATTTTACTCTACATACATTAAAATGATGTATTAAGGTGACAGCTGTCACCAAATGTTGAAATCAAATGCAGTGTGCTGAATGGGGACGTATAAGTACATTTTTGCATTACTAAGGTGTTACCAATTTATTATTCAATGGTATGAAAGCACCTGGGCAGCTCCTCTGATATGGTGAACACTCAGAATTGAGATGAGGAGAAGTAAGCACTTGACAACCCCTTTACCTTGTAACAGGAGACAGTTACAAAAGAGGCAACTGAAAATCATCGAGCTATTTAAAAGAATCCTGATGGAATGAAACAAGATTTCTATTGTAGTGTAGATGGAGCCTGTGAATAAAATGTCAGAGCAGGACTTTAAAAAAAAATTCTAAATACAGGAAAGGCCTGCATTTACGTAACTAAAGACTGATATTAGAAACTCTAAAGCTTTCACACTTTCCCCGTGAAATCTCATGAAGTGTCACAACAGGTAAAGTTTCATAATCCAGAATCAAGAGGGGAAGATAAGGAGCCAAACACTTGGAGCTTGAGAGGTCTCACCATAAATAGGCCTGGTCCTGGCTGGGATGGAGTTATGGAGTTAACTTTCCTCACTGCAGCCCCCATTCGGTGCAGCGCTCTGCATTTGTGGCTAAAATGTGCTGTTCACACACCAATGTTTCAGCTGTTGCTGAGCTTGATGGCACAGCATGAAGGCTTTCTCCCCTCTTCCCTGCCTGCTGAGAGCAAGCAGGCTGGGGGTGTGCTGGAGGGTGGGAGGGGACACCACCTGGATGGCTGACTCCAGCTGACCCAGGGATAGCCCACTCCATGGAACATCATGCTCTGCCCGCTGCCGGACGCGGCCGGTCCCC